>NC_135611.1:78051379-78353189 GCF_053574225.1 Canis aureus | reverse complement strand
TATTTAAGCAGCACCAAAAAAGGAGGATAGCCACTTGCTTTTTAATTTACACCTGAGCAATTTGTTGCAATTTTTAATACATGCCATCCTGCGATTAAAAAAAAAAAAATTGGTTGTCATTCTTATCCAGAGAGTATAAGCCTCCTCTAATATTTTAAAGAATGTAAACATATTGGTCAGTTATAATCAGGTAGAAGTGTTAACCTTGATTATAATTAAACCAAAATCATGGTTTATGGCCAACATATATCTGCTGTAAGATGGGTAATGATAAACAATTTCTGCTCCTCGGGTTCACTTGTTTGGTTAATTGGAGTGTATTCTGTTGGTAAGGTAATCCTGACAGTGCTACCAGAATGCCTGTCTAATCAAAATTTAAACTTTTACTTTCAGAATTCAATATTCTTACCTTCAAAATCTTTCAAGAATAGTGAATATTATGTTTGCCTACACAATAATCCACTCTCTCATTTTTTGTTGACTACTCAGCTCTCTAAATACAGAGATATAGATAGATATAGATATAGATATAGATATAGATATAGATATAGATGATATAGACATAGGTATAGATACAGATATAGACATAAATATAGATACATAACCAATTCCCTTCCTGCCCCATGAAGCCATTGTGCTTGAAGGAAGCCAACTCCACCCCTAAGCCAATCAGCCCTAAGCCAAGTAGAGTATCTTTTTCCGTGGAGAGAATAATTGGTTCAGGGATGGACTCCTGATTCAACTGGAGTCAATAAAACATGAGAAAGGTCTGTTGTCACAATCCAGTAAAGAAGCTTCCTGACTCAGAGGAAGGATTCTGAAGGAACGCTCTCCCTGTTCTGGCAAGTATTAATGAAGTCATCTTTTAACCACAAGGGGGAGCCAACCCTTATGATGAAGCTGGCACCAAGGTGGGGAGCAAAAATAGAAACAACTTGCAGGTTATCCCATAGGAACTACCCTCATACACTCTTTCCATCTTCTATGCAACCAATATTCCTCTAATTGATCTATGAAGACATTCTGAAAGCCCCTTCAAATGCCTTGCTTTAGTTCAAAAGTACACTTTGCCACATTTCCCCTGGCACCATAGTCCAATATATCTGTCAAAGAAGGAAATGAGGTTACTATAATGATGACCCAACCACTTCCTCTTCTTGGAACTTCAGGAAATAAAACAAAGCTCATGATTCAATAGTTTGTAGATCTCTCTTCCTCATTTTGAAAACTAGAATGGCAAAATGGCATTCTCCCATATCTGATTTTCCAGCATACCTCATGGTTGCCAGGATTACTCAACGATCTCATTTACAGGTTTTTCTTAAATGTCTTAAAATAGAATTTAAAGAAAAACATGCATTTATAGCAAGGGGGTGCTCCACTCTCTTTACAATCTTTTTTTCCCATTTTGGCTCTCTCTTCCCCTTTGGCCACAATTTTAATTAAGGAAGGATTTTATCATTTTCTCTTCTGTGTTAAATTTGATACAAGTCTCTTTATTCCAAAAAGGAAGTCCAGAGGTAGTCAGCCCATGGTAGGTGTAGCAGCTTAAAAGTCATCAAGGACTTGGGTTTCTTTTTCTTACAGCCCAGCAATCTTTAGCATATACCTCACAGTCCAAACTAACTAAGAGTGTCAACTCTCTTATCCATATTCCAAGTAGCACAGAAGAGAAAGGGAAACAGAAGAATGTGCCCTTTTCTTTAAAGGACTGCATTGATTAATTTATGCTAGATTGTGCTATGCCTACAAACTCCAAAATATCAGGGGCTCACAATATTTTTTTCACACTCTCTCTATTCCCAATTCATCTCTTACCACTCAGATTCAGTCCCCATGTACACTTGAACCTCCTCTATTCTGACTCAATCTCTGACCCCTCCATGACTCCTTAGCACCTTGCACCGTGCCCTCTGGAACGCAAAGTACCCTATGCTGGTAACCTCCTTTCTGGAAGCTGCCTTCATCTTCTTGCTGCAGTTGAAGTTTTCAGGCACCACTTAAAGAGTAGCCTTTTCAAGCAGTGGCTGTTCTTATTCTGATACCCAATATTCAAAGAGGCTTAAAGATAGGCCAGGTTCCACCCCTCTCCTGCCTTTACTTCTTATCTCGATTTCCAAACAATTGCTTTCCTCCAATCTCTAAAATTCCCCTAGTGACATGGAAACATGTGTTAACAGATTAGATTACCAAGTTAACCTGCCTTTGTGGCAGTTATCTATCTTTCACTACCTCCCATATTGATGTCCTAGACCTTGTCATTACCAACCATACTGCCTCCAAAAATCTCAATTTCAAGAATCTCTTTTATATCACCATCTCCTATTGTTCTTGCTCATTCCTCCAATGATCCTGATCCAATAATTCTTCAACCATATTGGGCCCCCCCCCTCATTGAGTGCCCCTACACTTCGGTGTCTGCTACACACTCTTATTTGCCTCCTCACTCCGGTTTCCACAATCTGTTATTTATAATGTTTCCCTCGCATATGCCTGCTATGTCTCTGTATCTCTCTCCTCTGTCTTACACACTCAGCAAGATCCCAATCTGACCAGATGCCGGTATCTAAGCAAACTGAACATGGCAGGAGAAAGCCCCACAACAACTCTAATGGCTCACCACTCAATGTGTGTACAAATCTGTACAAGTGGGGCTTCGACACTGCCAGTTGAGCCTTATTCAATATTTTCTGACACAATTAATGCACCCACTCTTCAGGAGGTCCATCTCATAATTTCTCCTTTCTCTGCAAACCTTCAACAATTTGTTGTTGTTGTTTTTACTAAGAAAATAGAAACAAAGCAAAAGGTTAACTGCTATGACAGACCACCATAAAATTTCACTGAAAAGACCATGAGAGCCCTGGAGTCTTAGCAAAAAAGTAGAGAAACAGGTGGGAAAATTATAGAAAATAAGAGAGCATCAGCAACAGAATTTTTCTTCTTTATATCTGCCAGCTCTGGTTTGCTGTGTAGGATACTCTCACTGCCATTTGTTCTCCACCAGAACCAGAAACCCTGGTATACAGTGATTAATACTCTCCCAAAGTCATGGAGTCTAGACTGCAGTCTTGGTGCCACTTACCTTCCAAAAATGGAGAATTTCCAACTAAATCAAAGACATGAAACTGCAGAGACGTAATTTTCCTTATAAAATGGTACAATTAGCTTCTATGCTTTCTTTTAATATATGCAAATGAATGGAGAAGTGGGAGTGGTTTAACTTCTGTAAATCTACTTGAACTCCTCTGGGAAAAGATGTAAATAAGTAGAACTACACATTCATTGTAAAGACACAAACATGCTATTATCATCATTAGTAATAATTTAATTTTATAGCTAATTGTTATTACATTTTGATGCATTCACATGAAGGCAAATTTTGTCATCCTGCTATCTCTGCCATTAAAACAAAAGAATAATGCTATCCTAGATGATAAGAATAATGACTACACCTGTCAAAATAGATTTATATCTTGAGTCTAACGCAGCCTCTGCAGCATGTTTTGCCAGGAATATTCATTTGTTCTTTTTCCTTTTCTTTTCTTTTCTTAGGGAAGAAGACAGAAAGCAAATTTCTACCTCTACTCTTGAGCCTCCCTCTTAAATGATGCTCGGGGCAACAACCCTTCAAAATTAGGTACCAATCAGTACCAATTCCTTTGGTAACCACTATAATAACATTAACATGATGAACTAATGAGATATTAATGTGGTTGTAATAGACATTTCCATAGGAGTTCCATTGTAATTGAGTAGGTTAATAATCTGCCTTAATCTGTGTTTGGCAAATGTAATGTGTGATGAATAGGGAAAGGCAGAATTTTGATGACTTTCAGCTTGCAAGGTGTTTACTCTTTCAAAACAGAAAAAAAAAAAAAAAACTGTTTTTAAAAGCAGGTGTGTTAGTGAACACTGGAGAGAACAGCCCAGAGTGTCATAACCCTTATTCCTCGAGGCATCTAAATGCATTTTATACACTTTACTTTCCAAACAGCAATAGATGTGGGGAATTGATATTTAAGATCTTTATTTGTACTCGATATGCATCTAGTAGTTCATTCATTCATTTGACTTTTAGTCTATCAATACTTAGCAATTATAATTACGGATGGCAGAGCCTTGGGAATTTAACAATGGTACAATCGGTGTCACTTTTAAAGAAAAGAAACACCACATACCCACTCCCCACACGCATGCACACAGACACAGATACACACATCTACATACATACACATAAATACTGTGGAAAAATATTTAAAAGTAAAGTAAGAAATGCTAAGGGAGTCAATCAAAACAGGCTCTGAAGGATATTGAGGAAGAAAGTCCTGTGCACATATTCTGTTTCAATTTCTGGAGTATCACAGACTTTGACTTTTGTCCATTGCACCCAGCCACACCTTCTGGAAGATATCATTCTATTCTGTGCTGAAATAGAGATAATGTAACACCTGTTAGCTAAATAGACAATCTTATATTAGTCAATTTAACTTTGTCAGCACCAATCATAATTCCTTCAGAACAAGTTATGTAACCCTGTGGTTTTTGCCTTTATAAATCTGAACTTCCTGCTTGTAATCTGGGGCACAATTTCAATTTCTAATTTCAGTCCACACTATGTCTTCTGGATTGCAATCCCTAAGACCCCAAATAAAGGTTGTAGTTGCTTTACAGCCTCTTCTTCTTGGTTGACAACACACACACACACACACACACACACACACACACACAATAGAGCTCCTATTATTTGAAAGAAATAAAGAAATAAGGTCAAGAACCTAGAAAGAAATAAAAAGGAATGTGGTGATGGAAAAGAAAAAGAAGAAAGCAAGATTGAAAAGCCAAGATATTCAGAGTCTTTCAACTGGATTCAAGAAGATACCTGCAAATAACCCTGGTTTGAACTCTGCTGAAAGAGAAAAGAGCGAAAAGAGCAAGGCCTTTATATGATTATTTATTCCAGCAAACAACAGCACATGGCAACTCAGAGCCTTTCTATTCCCTGAGCTAATATTTGGAAGACATTGTATCTCCAGGGCAAATTCTAAATGTTCCTCTTTTCTCTAAAGAGGAAAAGGGAAAAAATCAGAGGTTTCCATCATTCAAGGATAAAAAGAAAATACAATGAAATTCAACATTGAACATTGTACAAGGAAGATAAAAAATTAAGAGGAAATGTCCTGATAAGCTTTGCTTAGCAAATACAAATGAAGGCTAAGTAAACCCATGTGATTATTTTTTAAGGCAGACTGTTGTTAAATTAACTGGCAGCATTTCAAAATCTCCTTAACGGTGAATGTTGAAACCACTTCTACTCAAATATTAACCCCCTCTACATGACGTCTACTTTCTTGGACTGCTCCAAGTGGTATGGTTATGCCCAGCCTGAATACAAAGAGAAGATAGCCTGTGGATTTGCTAGCTTCCCATTATCTTCCCCAATTCCATTTTCAGCTGATAATTACAATGGCCCCATTTCTCTACTTCCTTTGGAAGTACCTTAATATGACAACACCATGACTCCACCTCATGGACTGCAGCACGGACTTCAAGGTGTTGCCTTAGCTCCCTCATCACAGCCAGGCAATGGTCAGGGTCTGCCTCTACCTTCACTCAGCATTTCATTATGTCCAAACTTTCTGACCCACCTGTAAATTTGACACCAGTAAGAGTTTTCAACTCTAAGTCTTCGAGGGACTTAAATAGGCAGAACAAGTAGGAGAAAGACCATTATTACACATTCAGGAGGGGCTGCTTTCAAATTCTATTTTCAAATTAAAAATTCAGTTTAAAATTTTGTTTTCAGATTCAAATTTTCTCCACTTAATACTTTATGTTACTTCATCTCTCCACATTTCAGCTTCCTCATATATAAAAATATCTGTATTAGACTGCTCAGACTGCCATTAGCAGAATAACACAGACTGGGCGGCCTAAACAACAAAAATTTATCTCCTCACAATTCTTTAGACTGGAATTGCCAGATCAAGGTGCTGGCAGGGTGGATTTCTATTGAAAGCTCTCTTCCTGGCTTGTAGATGGCCTTTCCTCTGTGTGTACACAGAGTCCCCTAGTGACTCTTCTCTTTTTTTAAGGATATCAGTCCTGGGGTACCTGAGTAGTTCAGTCAGTTAAGTGTCCAACTCTTGATTTTGGCTCATGTTATGATCTCAGAGTCATGGGATTGAGCCCTGAGTCAGGCTCCATGTACAGCAAGGAGTCTGCTTCTCTCCCTCTTCTCCTTACTCTGTATTCCTCCCACTCAGGCACATTCATTCTCTCTCTCTTTCTCTCTCTCTCAAAAGAAATAAATGAATAAATCTTTAATAAGGACATTAGTCCTATTAGGTTAAGGCCCTATGTTTATGATATCACATAACCTTAATTACCTCTGTAGAGGTCCCATCTCCAAAAATACTTACCTTGAGAGTTAGTGATTCCACATATGGATTTGGGGGAAATACAATTCTGTCCCCCATAACACCTGACCTCAAAAGATCTCAAGGATTCCCAAAGTTTTCATCCTAAGTGATAGAAACTCCTGTCCTGAAATGTACACAGAGGGTGAGAGAGGATAGAGAAGGCCAAATCAAAGCAGCATTCTTTCAGCAACATGTCCATGAGGAAGAAGGATGAAACTTAGCTCACATATTTTCTCTGGCCCTTATTAGCAAAGAGTCTATATTTATCAGCTATACCTAAATAATTAATTATTTTTTCCCTCCTCTCTATTAGGAAACATTGGCATAACCAAAACCCCGGTGGCCAGAATATACAGAATTCTAATTTCTGTTCCTGTCATTGACTGATACAGTCATTTTGAATATTACAATTTCCCTCTGTTTTTAGAGGAAATCAAATATTGCATAATAAACTGCAGTGCAAACAAAATGTTGTTATGCTTCTCAACAATTATAAATAACCAGATCAACCCTAATCGAATTGGGGGAAACATTTAGAGTCTACTAAGTCCATTAGCTGTGGGGCAAGATAAACAGAATAAATACAATACTCTTAACGAAAGACATAGACCCTTGCTAGCTCTGCCCATAGCCTCAGACATAATGACATGCAACATCCTGAGTCTCTCAGGTGACTGGACCCAGAACAGTTCCCTAACCCAAAGTTTGCCTAACCCTACATGGTTTCCATGTCTTCCAAGCAACAGGGCTTGTAAGGCTCCTCTCCTAGCTCTATTTCCTGACAGACCCCATGAAATCTCATAAGAACCTGTTTTCCTTCTTGGACTGCCTTCAGTGAGTTTCTCTTTCTGCAATCAAGGAAACCATCACTATCAATTTTGAGTCTAGGACTACAGCTTCTCCGTGACTTTCAATGCCATCAAACCTGGGAAAACACTCCAAAGCCTGAATGTCTCCTGATCCAGGTTTCCTAAAGGACTTTTTATTGGCATTTTGTTTATTGGATATTATGTATCTGATTCTATTACTGCTACTCAACATTCAATGTGTGTAGTGACAGTCAGTACTGAATCACCATAACAGGTCATTTCCATTGGCAAAGAATTTGTCTTGGTATCTGCAGATGAATTCACCTACAAATACTAAAATATATCTTGAGCTAAAGAAAAGCACTGGTTAATGTTTCCCAGCAGAAAAAGAGAATCAACAGATGAGTTTTCAAATAGAGGTTGTTACCCTTCATTGTGAAACTTAAGGGATGCTGAATGTAAAGAGAATAAAGCCCAGAGCTAGGAATCAAGAGGCCTAGACAACTGGTATCAAATCTTCCTCTAGGGACGCCTGGGTGGCTTAGCGGTTGAGCATCTGCCTTTGACTCAGGGTGTGATCCTGGAGTCCCAGGATCGAGTCCCACATAGGGCTCCTGCGGAGAGCCTGCTTCTCTCTCTGCCTGTGTCTCTGCCTCTTTCTCTCTCTGTTTCTCATGAATAAATAAATAAGATCTTTAAAAAAGAAAAAAATCTTCCTCTAACTAGGCTCCATGACCTTGGGTACTTGCCCACCAGAACTTGCAGGTTCCTTCCCTTTCTGATGACAATAACACTTTTACAAGCTGACAGAATTGTTATAGGAAGTCAGTAAGGCAATAGAAGCACAGGGGTAACTGAATAGTTAAAATGTAACATCAATAGTAGATTTAAAAAAAAATAATATATCATTTACTCATATAAGTAAAATCCTGCCTTGATTATTTCAAAGTATGATTTATGCTTCCATTTTGAAATATAAGAATACAAGATTTAAAATATATGGAAATGTCCCCTTATCTATCTAACAAGTTTCCACTATGACATTCAAAATCTACTTATGAGAACCAGCAGATATTCTTGTAGCTCCCCAACGCAGGCCTGACTTGGACATGAATTGGACATGACATGGGTGTGATAGGCTGACATCAATTTTCCTTCCTCATCCACACCTCTACTTTCATTCTTCCTATTTTAATCTTAAGCACATAATGAAGACAGCAAGTAAATCTTACTTTGCATTATGCACTCAGTGCCCAAAAAATACTGCGTTTAGTAAATACTGCTGAACAGTTTACAAATAAATAAAATGTCCCTGCAAACTATTCCTTCTTATAAAGAAACTAAATTACTACAACACAGATTTTCTCATCTCTTCATTTTTATTTAGGAATCCTCATAATACATTTTATTTTTTTTAAAGATTTTATTTATTTATTCATGAGAGACACAGAGAGACAGAGAGGCAGAGATACAGGCAGAGGGAGAAGCAGGCTCCACGCAGGGAGCCCAATGTGGGACTCAATCCTGGGACTCCAGGATCATGCCCTGGGCCAAAGGCAGGCGCTAAACCACTGAGCCACCCAGGGATACCCCTCATAATACATTTTTAAAAACACATATTATTACTCCTCCAACTTGATTTAAATTGTTGAGGTCAGAAATCTGTCTTTGTCTTTTTCTATTTTTTTCCACTGCCTTTAATACAGTAGGAACACAGTAAGTACTGGTTGATTGGTTGAATAATAACTTGAAAATTTAATGAAACTGACAATTCATTTTTTTTTAAAAAAGGTCAAATCAGTTGTGTGATGAGTTCACTGATCAATGCCTCAATCTTTTAACACACAAACTCTTTTTGTTTTTAAGGAGTGATTCAAACCAATATGTCCAGAGTCACAGGTTTTTAATTCTTAACTTTCTTATTAATATGTTACACTATTTTACTAATTACTCTGTGCCTTCAAAGCCTACTTAATTTTAATGGGGCAAGGACAGCAGAATAATATATAAGAGACACCTTTGGGAAAAGAGGAAAAAAGTTAAAATTGAGGTTTTCTAGTTTGAAAATATTAAAAAGCATTCCAAAATAAAACAAGTCAGCATTCTCAATACTGGAAAATGACAGTGACTAAAAGTCTTTCCGCCTGTATGAGCATTGTCCTCTGTCCCCATTCCTAGTGCTGGGTAACTCGGAGATATAATTTATGATGGATTCACAAACAAAATGGTCAATGGTTCAGTACAAACCAAACATGAGCAGACACATTTCTAAACCCAACCGTCATGCTGCTTACACAATCTGTTGATCCATTGAACAAATATATGTTGAAAGATTAAGCGGGAGTTGACTGCCATTCAGGAAGATAAATGTAGAGTAGACTCATTTTCCGCCTGACTTAATGCTTAAGGATTTGTATTAGAAGGTTGTTGGGGAGGGGGATGTCTGCGGGGGATGGGAGGAAAGGAAATTCCAGTCACCCAGATCTTTAGAATGAGATTATCTCACCAAGGACCTCACACAGAGGCCTTTACCAGCCATCTTTCACATCCGGGACCTTCCTTTCCCCTTATTCTTTTATTATGGGGGTAAAAAATCCAAAGAAATAAACAAGTGCTTCAGGAGCACTTGCCTTGGCTATTCAGGCCTTGTTGATGGAATGATAGGAGACAGAATGTCTTATACAGTACAGTTTGAGATTTAAAAGGGGAAAAAGAATCAGGCTGTCATAAAAGCACATTGTTATACAGCTGTCTCATAAAAGGGCTGTGAGCCATTAAGATATAGAGAGAACTGAAAGCCTGAAGCTAGAAACTCAGCGTTCCCGCTGTTGGAACCAATGCCATCCCCAAGCAGAGATCTCGGCCAGCCTTGATTCAGCTCATACTTGTTGACACCATCCTCAATTGAGGTATGAGGCCAGGCTTCTAGAGTTGTATTTGTCCAGCTGTGCCAGGCTGAAAAATGCAGTCCTTCATGGCTGTTGATCCTGTTATAAATGTCTCAGTTTCGTAAGAGAGCTTTGTTTAAAAAGAAAGTAAAAGATAGAGAGAGGAAGGGGAAGGGAGAGAGGAAGAAGGAAGGAAAGAAAGAGGAGGGAAGGAGGGCACCCTGGTGGCGCAGCGGTTTAGCACCGCCTGCAGCCCAGGGCGTGATCCTGGAGACCCTGGATGGAGTCCCATGTCAGGCTTTCTGCATGGAGCCCGCTTCTCCCTCTGGCTGTGTCTCTGCCTCTCTCTCTCTCTCCGTGTCTCTATGAATAAATAAAATCTTTAAAAGAATTTTAAAAAAGAAAGAAAGAGGGAAGGAATAGAAGGAGGGCAGAAGAAGAAACAAGAACAAAAGAGAAAGGACACCATTTGAAAGGACACCATTTGTAAAACATAAGTAGAATATCCTTGATGTTAAAACCTGGGACATGTCTACAGTGCAGTAATATAATCATACTGCTTCCTTGTTTAGCAAGCCATGAACAACTTTCAGAGACATCTAACAACTCCGACCTGGTCAGAAAATCATTCAAAAAGAAAACCACTAGGGATGCCTGGGTGGCTCAGTGGTTGAGCATCTATCTTCCGCCCAAGGCGTGATCCCGAATTCCGGGGATCGGGTCCCACATCAGGCTTCCTGCATGGAGCCTGCTTTTCCCTCTGCCTATGTTTCTGCCTCTGACCCTAATCGAATATGTGTGTGTCTTTCATGAATAAATAAATAAAATCTTAAAAAAAAAAAAAAGAAAAAGAAAATCACTAAGTGTTGCAAAAAAACAGATGTATCCTGACCTACTGAAGTACATGTGCCAATAAATGCACTGGAAAGCAATTCACTTCATTTCAACGTTTACTGAGTACCCATATGGGTTGTGGCATTGGAGGAGGAACCATACAAGCTTACAAAACACCTGACTCCTGTCCTTACAAAGTACATATACCAACAAAGACCATAAGGACGTGTGGAGAATGGTACCTAGATGTCCAGAGAGAGAGGTATGTTTCCTTTTGTATTGAAGAATAAGTTGAATCTTCTAAATTGGGAAAATCAGGCAGGTGCTAGATTTAAGAAGTGCTGTGAAGAAGTAAAGGGAGATGACCATGGACAATTTCAAATATACAGGGCAAACATAAAGGCCAAAGAAGAAATAGTATTCAAAGTAGGCTAAGAACAGCTTTATCTGCCAAGCAAAGTGATAAGTTTGGAAAGCAAAAGGGTATTGGGTAAAAATGACTGGTGAGAGGTCTTGAAGTTATTTTTGGCCAGTCATGAGCCCTTATTTTTCACTTTCAAATGCATTTAGTAAGGGATGAAGAATTGCTAAAATATAAATGTATGCACATAATTCTCTAAGTCAGACTTTTTTGGGTTCTTGTTTTAACTTTTAATTTTGTTCCTTCCCGTATGATTTCCTACCCTGAATCATCACAACCCGCCAAGCTGAAGATGTTAATGACCAACATATTCTTACCCACTGTTTTAGTTTCTCATTGTTCCAGTTGTTTTATTTCATTTTGAAATTTTGCTGGGATTTAAAATGATGCCACACAACAGGTAAGTTTGGACCATTCCTTCAACATAACAGTCCCATTTTATCTTTGGTGCCATTATTACTGGCTTTATTGTTCATGAACTCTTCACTTCTGAGTAATAGCACTAAGTCTCAGTCAACGAGTTTTAACTTTTGGACCTATGAGTCTGCAGTCCATTTTATTCCATTTGTTTATTTTAACTAAATGTCACTGACTTTGAACTGTTTAATCTGAAGCATCTGATCTCTCCTGTTCTTGGATGCCTAGAATTTGGCAAGCCAAATGTTAACTATAAGAATTGAAAAGAAGAAACACTGAAACTAATGAATTCACTGGAAATGGTTAGCAGTCTAAAGAAAATATGACCATCTGGGTTAAGTTATTGTAGGTTATGGATTGGGCTTTCTGTTTAGTTTGGCTTGGAGAGGAGGGAAGTTTTCCCTCCTATCACCCGTCTACACTTATGTCTAGAGGCACAGTGTCAGTATTATTCTGTGAGGAGCTTTAGGTCTTCTGCAAGGCTATCCCATTAGACAAGCAAATCTATGTGATCTTGCACATGATGGGAATTGGAAAGCTTTCCCACATATACTCACACAGCTTCCTAAACTTTGCCCTGGAGTGCACAGGGAACATAGTGTATGGTCTACTTTCACTAGATCCAGGCACCTCAGGTTCAGGTGTGCAACTCTGTCTTAAATTACCTCCCCAGGGTAGTATGAGCTAGCTGAAGGCAAAGTGCAATCTGAGAATCTTTTCATCTAACATGGACAAGGACTAGTGCAGGCTCTCCTGATTGATTTGTGGCTATCCTTGGGAAGGGAGCAGGATGACTGTGAGCCCAACTCTGCTCTAGCAAGAGGTAACACTGGCCTGGATGCCTCTCAATAAAGGAGTACAGAAAAGAAAAAAAAAATGTCATTGGGAGATTTCAAGGAGAGTAAAAGTTAATGATTCTGCCACAAAATTCTATCTGGATTGAAAAAAAAATTCTGCTTTTATCCTCTAAACCTAGAAGAAATTCTTATAGAATAGTAAAGCTAATGGTAGCAGCCAAAGCTAAAGGAGTATTGTAAAAAGTATTTTATTCTTCCCCAATGAAGCTCCCTGTGTATGATTACATTTTCAGAAGGGGCTGAAAGTTATTTTGCGAAAATTAAAAGCATAGTTAGAAAATTCTGCTCCAAATACAATGGTCTGCTGGATTTGAAATATTGCTCCAGAAACAAGCCACATGGTGCTAGAGAATACCTGAGTCAGCAGAAGGTGGGGAGTACCGTGAAGACGGTATTTATTATGTCTTGAGAAGACTCCATAGGTCACTGCTGATTTCTGTTTACACTGTGCTGACCTTTCACACTCTGGAGCAGTTTGTTCAGCTGTGATCTACAACCAGGAGCACATGCAGTTTGTCATCTGTGGGGCCCTGGATGAGCCAACCAAGAAAGAGGCATTATGGATCCAGAAACGTCTATCAGCCTGCAGTTCTTGGAGTTCTCTGCTTTCTCATTTTGTACTTTTGTACTAACAAAAATTTACGGGTCTTGGGATACTAGCATAAAGCATGATCCAAACAGATTGGATTTTAAGAAAGTGATTATTTCCACTATACATTAGGTTAACTGCAAAATAAGCCTCCAAAAACAATCCTATCTCTAGGTCATTATTTCACCCATCTCAATTAGGATACGTTCAGTACTGGAGTGCAACATAATACTTTTTGTAATGGTCTACGCCAACTCTTTTGCAAAGGATTATGTGAGGTCACCAAGCTGTGATTATAAAGAACCTATGGGCAGTTCTTTTATCCTTTGATAGATGTCTGTGTGCTGACTCGCTGGGGGTCTGTTTCTTGAATTCAGAGCTCCCTGACCATTTTATCCAGCCATTCTGAAGCAGAAGATTCCTCCTGTTCTTCCTGGATGTGATTGCTTAACTCTGCTGCTACAGGAAAAATGTTCTGTGATTATTTCCAGACTAAAAAAAGGCCCATACATATGTTAACACAGCGATAATAATATAGTGCTTGTTTTCCACATAGAACTCCAATTTCAGGGACTGGACTACTTTGGTCACTCACTCCTGACCTACTATATTAGCTCGTGGGGCAGGTGGGTCGTCTCTCAAAGAGGAACTCTCATATACAGATTACCCTTAATGATGGCCTCCTCTTGAAAACCTTCCACATACTCTGTGATCACTTAGCATGGTGTACTTCCCCCACAATAGCACCCCACACTGTACCATCACCCCACATAACTGCCTATTTGAGGGAAGAACTTTATTCATTCATATGTATCAGTTCCAAGCACAGTACCTGACACACAGGAGGCACTCAATAAATGTGTAAGTAAACAGTGATTCTTTTACTTCTTCCTTAAAAGCATTGCTACCTTGGGCTTTAGATTCATGGATTCTTTTTAAAAAGGAGAAGGATTAAGAAAGAAAAAAAGAGAAAGAGGGAGAGGGAAGGAGGAAAGAATGAGAGAGGAGGAAAGAAAACAAAATAAAAGAGTAAAAGGAAGGAATAAAAGAAAGAAGGAAATGAAGGGAAATCCCACCTTGGTGTCTAACTTAAGGAATGAGGGGATAATAAAAGAAGTAATGTAGATGAATATAAAGAAATTAAGTAAGCATTATTTTTTGAAAATGAAACAAATAGAATTTAGAATTCTTTTTCAGCAACATGGCAGACTCATCCCTCCCAGCAGAGCTAAAATGTTAAGTAAAATATTTAAAATGTCATTTGAATGCATGGCTTGGCTAGCAGGAAAATATAAGGGTGGATTAGAGGCCAGAGATGAAAAGTGTGAATCTAGAAAAGTAGGCAAGCAGTAAAGAAAGAACTTATCTTAGGACTATCTAAAAATCCTCATGAGACCTACAACTCAGGGGCACCTTGGTAGTGCAATTAAGCATCCAGCTTTTGATTGTGGCTCAGGTTATCATTTCAGGGCCATGAAATCAAGCCCTACATCAGGCTCCATGCTCAGCACGGAGTCTGCTTAGGATTCTCTCCCTCTCCCTCTGCCCTTCCCCACCACTCATGTGTTCTCTCTCTCCAAAATAAGTAAATCCTAAAAAAAAAAAAAAAAAAAAAAGGAAGCCAGGCTTATAATTCATATTTCCCTGGGCTGTATCCAGCTCTCGCATGAGAACAGTTATATTGAAAAGCTTTGTCATAAAGTACCCCTCCACACACACCCTCCCTTGCCTGCCCAAATACACACTCTGACGGCAGAGGAAAAAAACATCCATATACATTATAGAGGGATATGCTGGGCATACATGTTTCACTGAGCTTTGGCTTTGGATTTAAATGACGTAGAAAAAAATTATACCATGAGAATTTCTAACCACAAACCCCATTTATTTAGGTATGAGAGAAGTATTCCTTCTGACTCCTAAGACAATACACATGGAAAAAAAAATTCCTTTAAGTGGTCCAGTCATCACATTCACAAACCATGAATGAAAGAGAAGAAAAGGAGAAAGACTTCCACTTCCCAGAAGTTGTACACACCAATTCTGGCCACAATTTACTCATGTGACTTCACCTAGCTACATATGGCATCCTTATTCTGGATTCCAGAATTCTACTGATAAAGAGAAATGGAAGAATGAATACTGTGTGTGTGTGTGGGGGGGGGGGTTGGGGGGGTAGTAAGCTCTGTCTTTATTTCCAAATACTGAGAAGACCTCCAAGACAGAATTAAGGTAATACTTGTTCCTCAGACCGTTTCAGTTAATGACAGAATGTTTGAGTTTTATTGTGGAATAAATCAATTTTGTCTTCACATTTTCATTAAAAACAAATGTAAGGAGATAAAAAATATATTTGAAATTAGGAATCAATTTCTTAAATAATAAAAGGGGAAGAAGAATCCAAAAACAACAAGTCATATAAACTACAATTAGAATTCTTTCTCGGGGCGGGGGATCTTGGAATTTTCTAGGATAGATAAAACTGATCAGAATTGGAGCAGCCTTATTCTTTACCTCTTTCATTTTTCTCCTCATAATACAAATTTCCTCAAAAGAACATAGTGGCAAAGCACTCCTGCAGAGGTTTAAAAAAAAAGAACTGGGAAGTAACTGATTTTTTTTTTTTTTTTTTTATGAATGAATGAAGCATAGGAAACTGCCACCTTAAATTTTAAAAAGGTTTGGGATGCCTGGGTGGCTTAGCGGTTGGGCTGAGCGTCTGCTCAGGGAGTTATCTCCAAGTCCTGGGATCATCAGGCTCCCTGCATGGAGCCTACTTCTCCCTCTGCCTGTGTCTCTGCCTCTTTCTCTGTGTCTCTCATGAATAAATAATAGAATCTTTAAAAAAATTTTTTTTGAAAAGGTTTTAAAAAGAGAGGTTTTTTATATTAAGATAGGATCTTTTTTTAAAAAGCCACAAATCTACAGCTAATATAACTAAATGTTTTTTGCAGAATGGAAGTATAAGTTTCTCTCTATAGGATTGCCTTTATATCCAAAATAAACCAACAAAAACCACAACACCAAATCTGGAAACCTACAATAGAGGCACACACAATTTCCCAGATATAAGGGGAATATTTTACTTTTTGTGTGGTGCCTCCAACTAATCAACCAAAATTAAATAAATAAATAAATAAATAACACTTAACTGTTGTGCAAATATCAAAATAGCAGTGACTACCGGGAATGATTATTCTGGCTAAGTTAAAGAGAAAACTTACAGGCTAGTTTCAGGATACAAAGAGGACAGTCTCACACACTCTTACACATTCAAACATACACCTATATCATATACTTCTGTTGAGTTGAAACAACCACTTGTATCAGCACAAAAGATCTTCAAATGATTCAGTTCTACAATCTGATTTTTTAGTACCTCTACATAGTCCCTGCACATGGATAGCAATAAATCTACGGACAGGAGGAAAGCAAACAAAATGCCTCTGCAAAAAAGTGACTACTGCTAAGAGCAGATATTTTGTCATCTAGCTTTTTAATGAATTTAGATCTATTAAGTGTTTTTCTTATAACAGGGCTTACAACAATCCTTTTCACTTGTCTTCTTCCTTCCTCCTCTATTTCTGGAACCCCCGGGGTCCAGGATAGGAAGACACCAAAATGTAGAATTTACCCAATGGCCTTAACTCTCTGGAAGACTGGGATCATGAATAATATTAAAGATATTTAGTTAAGTTGCAATTTGATATGAGTGCATTTTGTAGGATTGTTCTGGGGTTCAACATAAGGTAGATCCACATAAAAAAAGCTTAACCAAATCGGGCTTTATTTTTCTCTTGTGGCAAGTGGAAGAGTAGACAATCCTGCTCTATTTCTATCTTTTCACTTGGCCATCTTTAGCACTTTGCTTTCATCTTCATGGTCCCAATATGGCAGCTATACCTGCAGTCACAATTCAGACACACAGAAGAAATCAGTGACAAAGGAAAATGAAATGTCTATCTCAAGACAGCAAAACTTTCCTACATATCCCTTATAGAATTCAACTCAGGTCTTGCTGGCCAGAATTGAAGGAAAAGCTGCAAGAAAGGCTAGACTAATGGGCTGGCTATTTTCACCAAACATATTGCCACCTCAAACAAATCAAGGTTCTAAATAGGAAAGATATGAAAAAATAGTATAAATATTAAATGCCAAAATTCTGGAATTTCAATCCGTGGAAAAAGTAATAAAGCTTCTCAGAGGAAAGTGCAATATTATATTTACTTTTTTGCTCTCCAAGTGCTGAAACATGGTACATAGTCATTCAGTAACTATTTCTTGAGTTCCTATTATATGCCAGGTGCTACCTTAGGTGCTTGGGATACCCTCAGATAAAAATTCTTGTCCCCTTAGATCTTACATTCTAGCAGGCAGAGACAAATAATAAACCATAGTCTCAATAAATAAATACATTCTATAGTTTATTCATAGGTGATAAATTCTATGGAAAAAAGGTATAGCTGAGTAAGGAGAATTTGGAGTGGAAGGTTGAATGGATGGGTTATAACAAAAATAAACAATAATCGTGTATTAATTTGCTCTTCTTTTTACCTCAGACCCTTCTAATTTCTGGACATATAGTGTGTTTTATCTCAGAAAAAAAAATTCATTATTTTTTCAACTCATTCTTCAAAGTGCTGAATCTAGCTGCTGTTATTTACACAAGAAATGTCAATGACTGTGTCAGGTAGTGTGTTAGGCTAGACATTGCTTCACACAGGGGGAACTGTTTGCAATTTACTTAAAGGGTCTAATTCCATAAGGAAAAAGGAAAATTCTGAGGAAAAAAAGAGCAATCAACAAAGAGAAAATGCTCTCCTGACCTGGTGCCTTTTCAGTATCAGAAGCATGGTCTTTCTGGGGAATGTGGCTTTTCAGTGGGCATAGTACAAATGAACTAACTCTCTTTTGCTCTAAATCATAAAAATAAGAACTGCGCGCGCACGCGCGCACACACAACACACACACACACACACACACACACACACACACCACGAAGTTACATTTCAGAGTCAAAAAAAATTCCAAAATCAACATCTCCCAAAGGAGTGGGGTTTGATTGATTTTATTTAAAGTCTGGGTGGGTTTCTGACCACTAAATATTTGCTTAATTATCCCAGCAATGAAGAGTGATGCTCTCATTAGCAGGGGTTAGAAGCCCATCTGTGTTCTCTGTCAGTTTTTTGTACAGGATTATAAACCTGCAAATTGCACGTACAGTTGGGGAGTTGGAAAATTGTAATTGCAGCTCTGATACTCATTATGCTGTAAACTTGGGCAAAGCAATTTTTTCCCTGGGACTTGGCCTATTTGTGCATAAATTGTAGCTAGTAGTACTCCACTACAATACACAATTTCAATATTTTAATGTTAAGCCAAAAAGTCTTGTCTTGTGTACTACTCATTGGCAAAACAAACAAACAAACAAAACAAACACAAAAACAAAAAAAAACTTTCCCAGATTCCGAGGCTGTTATTACACAGAATCCAAAGAAATTACTGCATAGTTAGAAAGCAAGAGGAATCTTATCACCTTGGAATTTGTAAGCACAGAAATCACAAACATGTCATGTCCCTGTCCTGAAGAAAATTGGAAGGTAATACTTCTCCAGAAGGATGTGATATACTGTGAGATGAATTTCACAAGTGTTTAGGGAAATGACCAAACCAAAGTCATTTGATAGTTACTCTCAGCAGGGGCAAATCCAGACTTTGCAGGCTTGGAGCATTTATATTTTTGTCAGAGAGAGGGAGGAGCTCTTTAGGAAAAGGAATACTTACTGAATATTTCTTTAGAATGAAAAAAAAAACACAACACATAATAATTTTAATGGAAAATATCACAAAAATCACAAGATGTCTGAAAAAACTGACATTTGTAACTTCCTGATGCACTGCCCTAATATTTTTCCCTAGAATTTTTTGTCTGCATCCTTGACCATCTCTTCACACAACAACAATTTTGAAAAGCATTTTCAGAGGCAGATTTACCATGAAGCAGTTGAAGCTTCAGGGCCCCTCACTCCCATGGGTACCTTGCAAGGCCCTATACCAATTTTGTATTTTCTTCAATTCCCATCACAAAGGAAAAAAATTATGGTGTTTTTATAACTGTGTATGTTACATTATCAGACTATATTCCTGAGAGGAAAGAACTTTCATTTACTAGGCTTCGATGAAAACCAAATTTTCTACTAAGAACCAAGGATTGGACAAATTTTCCCTATTAGTTCCTGACTCTAGTTTCAAATTTTGTTTTTCCTCCACTACTCACACTCTTCTACTGCTAAGCTATGAGACACATTCATAGTGCAAGACCACTCATTCCTCACACCCTCCATGCCATAACACCAGGTCAGCTAGCACAATGGGCACTAGGAACCTTCCAGGAGCCATTCCCATAGCAGGACACCTAGCATAATTCTCATTCTAAGTAAATATTCTCTATGTACTTCTGAAAATGACTATGAAGCATGTAAATACATCTCACCAAACCCAAACTACCTGTATCCCTAACCCAATTTCCTCTTAGCTAGATTCTCAACACACATGGCCATTCCAATACCACCCTATGCAAGAGATAGCATAGTGGAAGGAAATTTGGAATGGAAAGAGATCATGGTCTTAAACTAGATGTTTCAAATGTTTTACTTTTTTACTTTTACAAATTTTATACATATGACCTTGCAAGTGAGTTGCGCTGAAGGGAAAACATCATTCATTTAATGGTAAGTCTTTACTGATTCTGAATCCTGAGGGCTCCACACACACATGCTCCCATGACAGGGGTGATGGCTCAGAGGAAGTAAATGACTATACAGGTGTATAATACTCTGAGTTTCAGAAATAGCATTTTGGCATCTCTAGCTCATTTGAACCTGGAGATGTGAATTCTTGTTTGGATTCCAAGGACACAAATGATTCCCTCAACTGTGGTTCACTCACCTATCAAGTCACACACACACACAAACAAAAACAAAAACAAAAACAAACTTATTAAATTCTATCATCAAGAGACTATGCTAAAGGTTGTTGTTGATGGAAAAATAAATAAGCCATAGTTCCTGCCCTTAAGGGATCTAGAATCTAGTGGAGAAGACAAAAAATACATAACGCAAGGCAGACTGCAGTGGAAGAACAAAGTAAGTAGATGTTCAAATTAGAGTCCAAATGGTCAAACTGTGAGATCATTCATCTGAATAATTTTATAACCTCTGATCCTCTCTGATCCTCAGTTTCCCCATATGTAAAATGCAGGTAGTAATAGTCATCTCACAAGACTAATGTAAGGATTAAAGGAGATAAATAAAATTATACAAAATTGCCTAAATGTAAGGTTTTCTGTAAATATCACTCCCTCGAAACAAAGGCAGTCTCATTCTTTTATATATCTGCTTTTGTTCTAATGCTCAATAAATCTCTGTTGAAAGTAGAATAGTAAATAACAGAGCGAATGAAATAAAAATATAAGAAGAGATGTGAGGACTTCCCAGGGAATATCTGATCTTACCCAAGCCTGGAAGGATGTTTTGAACAAAGAGAAGAGATAACAAGAATGCATCACAGGAATCTTTCAATGACAAATGTCAAACTCAAACTGGCCTCATCAAAAAAGAAGTAATAGTTGGCTCATGAAACTGAGACCAGGGGCAAATCTGGCCCCAGACTGGAACAACATTGGTATCCAAACAGTATGCTCAGAACCAGACTCTCTCCTCTGCTCAGCTTTGCTTTTCGTCATGTTGACTTTACTCCCAGGCAAGCTCTTCCCATGCCATGGCCAGTGGTCATCTTCAGCTCCAGGTTTGTTTACATAGGCCCAAATCTGGAATCTCTGTGGCAAGAGTCTAAAATGTGGAACAGGCTGAAGATGGTTGGAGGGTTGGCATACCTGCAGGGAGGCATTCCACCCAACCTGAATTTTGGACACTGAGAATAGGGAATGGGTAGATCCCTAAAGAAATCCAGCATCTTCAATAGAAAGAGGAAAAGAACTGCTGTGGAATTCTCCTAGAAAGGACATTTCAGGTAGAGAAGAAAATAAGAGCAAAAGCTCCAATGTTTACTGAGTACACACTTCCCTAGTGTCTGTGAGAACAGAGGGGTGAGAAGGATGTGATTCTGGCCTCAAGTACAGGAGGTAAGGCATGTCTGAAAAATAAACAACCATAATCCAAGATAGGAAGTGAGTAAAGCCCTAAAAAGGTAGATAAATATCATTCAGAGAAGGAAGAGATCTCTTTCTTCTGGAAAGACTAGAAACCTTTCAGAAAAGACTTGGCACCTGAATTTGATTTTGAAGGAGCCAGTAGGAGAAATGGTATTCATAAATCATCTCAGAATCAGCACTAGCATTAGCTTTTGGAACTGTGGACATCAGAACTTCCAGTCATTTTTCAAATCAACATCATGGTCAAAGATTAGAGTGGAAACAAAGGCACATAAGAAAGGTACAGGGTGGTTTGTATTGTGGCCAGAGTTATACTGCCTGGGCTAAAATCTCCATTTTAAATTTTAAGTAATTATATGTTCTTGCATTTGTCCTTTTATTCATCAATTTAACCAGATGTCTTTCTTTTATTGAGGTAAAGTTCACACAACATAAAATTAAGCATTTTAAAGTGAACACTTCAGTGGCATTTAGTATATTCACAAGGTTATCCAATCATTACCTATATCTAGTTCCAAAATATTCTCATCTCTTTAAAAGGAAAACCCATTGAACAGTCACTCCCCATCACCCCATCCCCCACATCCCCTAGCTTCTGGCAACCACTCATCTGTTCTCCGTCTCTATGGAGTTCCCTGTTTCTGAATACTTCATGTAAATGGAATCATATAATATGTGACTTTTCATGTCTGGCTTTTTTACGTAATATAATATTTTCAAATTTAGGGACGACTGCGTGGCTCAGTGGTTGAGCATCTGCCTTTGGCTCAAGGCATGATCCTAGGGTCCTGGGATCAAGTCCTACATTGGGCTCCCCTCAGGGAGCCTACTTCTCTCTCTGCCTGTGTCTCTGGCTCTCTCTGCATGTCTCTCATGAATAAATAAATAAAATTGGACCTCTTTTGATACTCCTTCCCTTAGTCTATAATATGGGGCTATATATATCAACCAAATTCTACTGCCTAGCAGGACTCCTGAAAGGAACTTTCTACCACATAATGTCCCTCACTGCAGTAATCACTATGTCCCCAGGGGTCATGTCTTAAGAAGTTCTTTGGGCTCTTCTGTAGACATAAGCAAGTCTTGATGAATAATGATTGGTAAATTGCTGGTTGCATATTGGGTACTGGCAGACTCCAAAACGGATTCTTTGGCCAAACAGAACTTCTTCTCCAATGACAGTCAGTCAAGGAAAGCCCAAGAAGTAGGCAGAAAGCAGGGTGGCAGCTCAGTCTTGAATCCTATCCCCCCCCAACCTTTTTACCCTTTATCACAAAATTTAACACCTCAGAGCATTCTTAGAGAACATCCTTTTTTTTTTTTTTACATAATGAAACTGAGATACTACAAGCTTAAAAAATATCACATAGGCAAATTAACAGAGCTTATATAAAAAGCTCAGAAATTCATGGGCTAAACTCAGTGTTCTCAGATATGACATGGTGTCCAGTACTTTTCTCTCTAGAAAGAAGCACCAAATATAAGAAAGCAGCAAATCTAAAGAAAATCTTTCATCTCTGGGAAAGCTGAAAGGAGTCTCATCTAGCTATTTTTTAATTTGTGCAATAATAAATGAGGTAACACTGTCCTTCACAAAGAAGCTCGTCTATCTGCATCCCACTACCTCATTTTAGATTTGCTTCCCAGGGCACTGAAAGTGAATGACCCAGTACTGTGGGAAGGAAGGGAGGATTAGGGGACAGTGTTTAGGAATCGAAGGCAATGAAGGCATCTTATTCAGGAGCAGCTAAAATGCTATTCTCTCTCTCCAAAAAAATCACTTGTAAATGGGAGCTGAGATCCTTCTAGGTAGAAATGCAAGCCTGTAAATACCATGTCAGGATCTTGATTTTTTTTGTAACATAAAGTTAATGATGCTTAAAATATGCACAATATGTACCCCTGTGGAACACTGAATTATCTTGATGTCTGAACTTCGGGGATGGTCTATAAAGAAAATAATTCAGAAGTGAGTAGACATAGGCGGTATTGTAAAATGCAATTAGGGAGGGGGTGGGGAAGCCCCAGATGTACATGTAGCAGAACTGACGGGGAAACAAAACAATGCTCTGATGTGCTCATCTTTGTTTTTTAATCTCCTCTTTGAAAGATTTACTTCCTGAATTTTTGCCTGAGAAATTTGTGAACATTTCCTTGGGACAATTTACTTTTTTCTTTTTACCTTCGGGAAAGACTGCTTTCAAAAACAAGTCAACTGGACCGTTTTCTCCCTGCAGAGCCACAACACTCAACCCTCTGCACCTAAAACAAACAAATAAACCAAAAAAAAAAAAAAATCTAACTAATATTTAGGCTTTCAAAAGCAGGTTGGCTTTGAGCCTCGCTAGGATAATCATTTGCACCTTCCTTCAGCCACACATAATACAGTCTTTATTCAGCAAATAGCAAAGTCGTTTCCCAGCAAGTCAAAGGTCACTTTTTGCTGTATTAATAGCTGCTCTGGGAGGGTCAGTGTTGTGCTATCCTACATTTTTTCCAGGGCCTGGAGATGCAATTTCCTACAATCTGCAGGCAATTTCCTACCAATTTTCTTGGGGAGCTAATAGGCTGTGACAGGAGATGGAGCTAGCAAGCAGCAGGCGGCTTCAGAAAAGACAAATTGCATCTCTGCCACCTAACTGGGCAATCTAGATCGACAGAGTTTATAGCTTTGTAGTGTTATTGGGCCCCATGCTAACAGCAAATCATTCACGCTGCTCGCTGAATTTCATATTCCCTTCCTTCCGACTTTGTTATTGCTACATATCACTTTGTAGCACTTTCCCTGGAAATTGCAGTAAAAAGGGGGATCACATATATATTAGTGACTTAAATGTCTTCTAAATTGCTTACCAGAAATGATTAGCATTCAATAATTTCTGTTTATGGAGTTAGGGCTAAGCTGCTGATTTTTTAAGTGATGGGATAGGAAGGTTGGAAAGATGACTCAAAAAGGAATGAAGACAATGATATGCAACAGGTTGTAGCCCTTTGGCCAACACAGGAGAAATTATTTCTTCTACACAGGTCCATGTGCTTGTGAACGGTCAAATGCATTTCAAAAAATAGTATAAACATTTGCAAAACATGCTCACGCACTGATTTATGCTTTGCCTAGATTTTTTTTTTTTAAAGTTAACAGTTTAGGGCACCTGGGTGGCTCAGTGGTTGAGCACCTGCTTTTGGCTCAGGTCGTGATCCCAAGGTCCTGGGATAGAGTTCCCACATCAGATTCCCCACAGGGAGCCTGCCTATGTCTCTGCCTCTCTCTGCCTATGTGTCTGCTTAAGTCTCTGCCTCTCTCTCTCTCTCATGAATGAATAAAATATTTTTTAAAAGTTAATAGTTTAATACAACAGTGGAAATGCTTGCACAGGATTAAAAAGAAACACCCTTATTTTACTGAAATATTTTGCCTTATTATATAATACACATTCAACATGAAAGGTTTAGAAAAGAGAAGGAAAAATCTGATTAAGTAAACACCTAGCCAGGGATACCTGGGTGGCTCAGCGGTTGAGCATCTGCCTTTGGCTCAGGGCATGATCCCACTGTCCAGGGGTCGAGTCCCACTTCGGGCTCCCTGCATGGAGCCTGCTTCTCCCTCTGCCTCTGTCTCTGCATCTCTCTCTGTGTGTCTCTCATGAATAAATAAATAAAATCTTTTAAAAAAGAAAAAGGGAGCACCTAGCCATTGTATCAACTCAAGCATTATTTAAAATTAATTTATAAGAACACTACTCTGTGCCAGGTACTGCACAAAATTGAATATGACAGGCTCCTGCTGCTAGGGACTGCAGTCTAGTGGAGGAGACAGGCATGCAAACAAATAAGTCATAAGACATTGTGCCTCAGTATCTGAATGCCAATTGTGAAGAAAGGAGAAACAGACTGTCTGCAAAAGTAAATTGAGGGAAGAAGCAGAACAGCTCAGATGGAGTTAAACAGTGCAGGTAAATAAACAGCAGAGATTCAGAGTCTGCTCTGCTTTCCTTAAAGTGGTTCTATTTGAGAGGATCGATGTGGAAATAGTAACCAAACACTCTCATTATTTGCTTCTAGAGACCATGACTTGAAAAGCATATAAACAGTACTGTTTCGGACAACATAATCTATGCTGTAATGACTGCACTAATATTAGGGTAATATTACAGTAATTCTACCCTCACCCTGCCATAAGAAGGCTGGAAGGAGCCTCAGGATTACAAGGGTCTGCGCAGGAAAGAGTGCTTCGCAGAGTATGTGTCAGAGAGAAATGCAGAATTCCTACCTAATCTTATGAACTTCATTTCTAAATAATATCTAACTCCAGAACTCAGAGAAGCCTTGAATGTTTAAAAGAGACCAAAAAAGACTCCAGGAAGGTGAATCGTTTCCTAAAGATTAAGAAGTACCTGATCTTTACAGATGAGTAAAACAGCAGCAGAAACACCTCTCATTTCTCTGGGTTACATTAGGCTGCCACTGGCAGAACCATTTAGTCTCTGCTATATTTGTTGATACCTCCATAAAAAGTAGTGTTATGATGCTGTCTTTTTCAGCTATCACACCAGGTACGTGTAGAGGTAAACATAAAGGATCACCTCAAAGGGGGAAAAAGAAAAGTTTTGGTGTGGAAATTTTTAAACCTTAGGATTTGCGGCATTGATTTCAGCAGATCATCCCAGCTCACTGGTTTTGAAGGCAGGCAGGACAGGTCTACCCAAGTGGTAGAAATGTGAAGAATTCCAGCAAGATTTTTTGTTCTATATGATCTGTTCCACTTGCTACTTCTGAAATCTGAAACTCCATCATCCATATTTGTTCCTAACCTGAAGGCTTTTTTTAGATGAGTCAGCCTTAAAGACAGAATGTGTTTTAATCTCAAGGTGTCCAGAGCCAGGCCCATAATAATCCTTAGTATACAATGGCTGGCTGAACTGAATAGAATCAAGAGTCCCTCAATTAAAATGCAAATACCCTCTGATATAAACCACTTATTATCCAAGTATCCCTACAGGAAGAGACTCTAGTTGACCAGACCTGGGCAAAGGCCTGGCACCTGCCTGTCTGACCCTCCTGTCTTGCTGATTTAGAAAACCACTGAGACAGGTATGGGTTACCAGGGGTGGAACAGACACCAAAGTATACCCAGAAAGAATATCTAAGGACATAATAACACACCATGGAAAAAGTATGTGAATGGGTCCTCCATTCAAAGTCGTACTTTAAATCCTACAAACTATGGGAACGCAGCCAAATGACCTAGTCAGAATATTTTATTTCCTTATCTATTATAGTATGGGTGGTCATAAGGGTCACAGGAGGTGATGCTTGTGAAGCTCATCCCATTATGGCCAGGACTGGTAAAGCACACCTTGCACAGGGGAGGCTTAGAAAAAATGGCAGCTCTTCTCTCTTCCTATCCTTTCTTCATCATCCTCCCCCTCTTCTTCCTTCTCCTCCTCCTTATCATCCTTCTCCTTCCCCCAGGTTGACAGTGGATGTTCTAGCCTCTCCTGCCCAAGCCATCCCTGACAAATGAAGTACAGAGCCCCTCCACAGTTTCTCAAGGATCCACATGGATCCAATCCAAACACGGGTACAGTGTTCTCTCTCCACCCTCCCTCTTTCACCTTCTCTGTCACTGCATTCTCTTGGGCATAACTTCCAAATGGGTGAGCCACTATAGAATATTATTACACCCGAATGGATGTAATAATTCAGTTCCTTCTTGCCATTTCCAGACATAATGGTTTTTAATCAGATTCTGTACCACTTCTTGTATGCTACGTTCCTTTCTCTCTTTCCATAAGTATCAGAAAAGTGAACCCTAAACTTAATACTACTGAAACCATATGACACAAAATGGCACCCTGTGGCTTGAAAGAGGCAAAGGGCTTCATTAAGCGTTTTACTTGCTACTTGAAAAATTAGGTAGAGGGAGAGAATTTAGCTCATTATATTTCCTCCATAGATAAAGATAAGTTAAGGACCTATCCCAAATCACACAGTATCTCATATAATCCTCAATGTCAAAATTAAAAGAAAAACTGACAGGCATATTTTCATGACCTTCGTGGACTTAGATATAAAGGTTCAGACTCTATGACTTTCATGGGGGCATCTAGGAATTAGGAATGAACTAGGAAAGGTCACGGCTGAGACAAAAAAAAAAAATCACATCTTTCATATATGCTTAACCTTTAAGACTAAATGCCCACCAGTTACTGAATCTAAGAACACTTATAATGTTGAATGAAATTAGTAAAGCTTGCAATTTTTCATAATATGAATAAATGAGACAGAATTAAAAATATTTCCTACTTAAATTAACACTGTCCAGTGGGAAAGAAAATTAGTTTATGCTTAGTAGAAAGATACATAAAATTTTTGCTATAATTCAGCCCTAAGGAATTCTTTAATTACCTCAGTAATGAAAAATGTAAAATTACTATTAGTGCATGTCCTGGGATCTTTCAACACCCATTCCTCAGCTTTAAATCACTTGTCATTTGAATATCTAATTTCATAAATATTATATTTTCAAAATGTTTGGCCCTTCAAAAGACAGGAGTGAATATAACATCTAGCAATAACGTGTACTCAACAAGGGGAAAAAATGGTAATATCCAGAGATTGTATGGATCCAACTGAGTTAAATTCCAGCCACTCATTTCTTAATCAAGCACAGTGACAAAAATCACAAATTCCACTGCTGCTCTGTCTTCAGAATTAGGTCCAACGAATCAAAAATGACAACCTTTACTCGTTTGTGTGATCTGGCAAAGGATAAGCCAAGAAAATAAAATATTTTCCCAATCAGCAAATGTTCCTATGAATGGACTGGCCAACAACCCCACATGCATTTCTCTGAATTATATCTCGTATGCAATTCCATTTTTCCAATGATCCATTAGTTAACCAGAAATACTGTACATATTTTAATGGGTTAGAGACCTTAAGGGAATTGATGCATCTCAAATGAATGCCTCAGGGGACTCTGGTTCACTGCATAGAAGATAATTCTTTCCTGAAAAGGAGGCAAGCTTCATTTGAAATTAAGATTTGGAGATCATAAACAGAATCAATTGAGCCAAGCCGTCTTTTGTAATGTATGGTGCATGGGAGGGAAATGAGCATTTGCAGGTTGTGCAGGGAGTCAAAGGAAGGCCTAGTGGGATGAGAGAAACCTTTTCCCCTACCTGTGTCACTTCAGAGCCTGCAAACAGTATGTTTTGTGAAGGAGACTGAAAGGATTTTCCCTGTCAATGTGCTGCACCAAAAAATTCATTCTTGAGAGAGAGGGAAAGAGAGGGAGAGAGGAGGGAGAATAAATGTTGGTCATGTTCCAGAATATCTTGACACCGTTAACCACAAAATAAGTTATTAGCTTATTGTAAGTGCAGCCAGTTTCTAAAGTAATGGAGTAATCCACTGTGGATTGCAGCAAGGAAGTGGAACAAAGGGTGTGAAATGAGCAGGAGGATTTGATTTTAAACAAATTAGACCCATGACAAGGGATGTAACAAGTCATTTTTCAGTTTTCCATGCTATGGGTTAACTTCCCTTCCTGACCTTTCCAGCCTGCTAGCTCGTACTTCCCCTCCCCAGATCTCAGTCCTTTCTGGGAGAGCAGTTTTGTGCTCTGTGATTGTAAACTACTGTCTCTAGCTTCTACTAAACTGATCAAACAAGGCACCATGGGGATTGCCACAGCTGAATGCTTGATTACTTAATCTCCAAACTATTTGTCCTCTTAATGTTGGACTCATTCCTGAACATATTGATAAATATGACAACAAATGTTCAGGAGCTGTCACACCTTTGCAACGCCAGATTCTCAGAGCACTCAACAATCCCATACTTGTATACCCATCAACGCGGCTTATAACAACCGCAGGCCGACTCCTGATACGGTTCATCTTTGTCCCTTCCACTCCCTTTAATTCCACGCTTGCCTCCATGTTCCAACTTCATGTGTTCAACGGCCAAAAGCTACCGGAGGCCAACCCGGTGCAGTTGAGGTGTACCCCTCCACCAAGCCTGAACTCCCTAGCGGTATCCGCGGCCTCAAAAGGTCATCTTACTGGCTCAGTAAACCGGCCATGTCGTTACTGCTAATGTCAGCGAGGGTTCTGGAGGAAAACAATGGCTAAATGTAAATTCATAAAAGAGGTGAATGAGCACGCTGGCCTAAATTGCAAGTCTCCTAACTGACCCTTCCCTCTAGTCCCACCTTTACAGAGCTGAGTGATGTGTCCAAAGTGAAAAACTGACCAGGTTCTGAGGTGGGCTCCCTGTGACCCACGGAAAATATTTAAGGCCCCACATGGCTCCCTCTGCGTCCCTGCCCTACCCAAACACGCACCATTCTGCCCCGGACTCCAACCTTGCTCCTCCCTCTCCCCATCCCAGAACCATACTGAAATACCCACCTTTCCTCCCAACTTTCACATCTCGATTCAGAACACACGTCCTCAGGCACGACCGTGAGCAAAATCCGAGTCCAAAACCTCAGGGCCGGTCTCCCCCTCTCTGGAGGCTTCCCTGCCCCGCATCCACCCGGCGAAGGTCGCGCGCCTCACTCACCCGCGGGTCAAAAGTCCTGGCTCCCCGTGACCGCCACTCCCGCAACATCCCCTCAACTCCTGCAAGCTCCAGGGGTACCCAGGGCGGAAAAGCCACTGGCCTGGGGTCTAGGGGAGTCTCCGAGCGAGCACGCGGCCCTGAGAGGCTTTCAGAGCCCCGGGGGGCGCAGTCCTTGCGACCAGGGCCGCTGCTGCAGGTCTGCGAGAGCTGGAGACCCCTCGGCCCCGCGCGAGGTCCGCCCTGCGGTTCCTGACCCACCGGGCGCAGAGGCGCTTCCCGTGCTTCCAGAACCTTCTCTGTAGGGTCATCTGGGTGGCCTAGGCTTGCCGAATACAGTCAAGGACACTTTTTTTTTTTATTACGGTTTATCTGAAATCCAAATTTAACTGGGTTTCTTGTATTTGCTAAATCTGGCAAACGGAGGATGCTTCTCAATTCGGGGTGATTTTGCCCCAGTGGACGTTCGCCAACATCTGGAGGCATCTTTGGTTGTCGTAACTGGCGGGAACCTGCTACTGACACCTAGAGAGGAGAGGCCGAGGATGCTGCTGAATATCCTATGTTGCACAGAGCAGCTGCCACAACAAAATTTTCAACCCAAATGTCGGTAGTGTTCATCTACGTACAAGTTCAGCAGCTGACATTCGATAGGTCCTTTTTACTGTTTGTATAAGACAAAGAGTGATCGATGACCAAAAAAAATTTTGAGCCAACAAAATTAATTAGTCTGCAATATTAGAGGCTTTAAAATGTGTAAACATTTGAATTATTTGGAATAAAGCATCTCAAGAACACATTCGGGAAAAAAAATGAACTCTTATTTTTAATTATATTTGTTAACTGGAATGTGCTTCCTTAAATTAGAGTGCATGACGAGAGTGGGCAATATGAAGCTCCAGGATTTTGTGAGCTGCAGATTTCTTCAACATTTCAGTAAGACTTCATAGCCATGGCCCCCTGGGGCACCCCAACAAACTCACAGGGACATCATGAGATACCTCAGGGCTTGAACTCATGACGCTGAGATCAAGATCTGAGCAGAAATCAAGAGTCCAACACTTAGCCAATTGGGCCACCCAAGTGCCCTAATATTTTACGTTTCCAAGGGAAACACAGATGTACTTAACAATTGCCAGACGAACAAATTGTATGAATGATTAGCTTGACTAGTTTATGGTTTTAACATTATATCACAAAAAATTAATATGGGTCAGGAAATGAGGGGTAGTGGTTCAATCTGCCTCTAAAGTTGTTTAGTTCCCAACCAGTATACATATCCAGAGTTAAGTGTGGTCATCTAAAAAAAAAAACAAAAACAGAGTTTTCTCATCCAATTTATGTGTATTTAAACAGCTACTAAGTTTATAGGACACAAGTATTATTAAGTTGTTTGGACATAACTACTTAATGAGCAGAACAGTTAGATATTTCTTATGGCCTGGAGTGCCATGAAAACATTACAGGATGTCACGAACAAAGAAAGTTTGGGAACATCTGCCTAAGACAACTGAGTAATTATATAAATTCAACAGTATTTATATAACATACCACACTATTTTGCAGTTTTTGAAAATAAATGTCTTTTTCCTTAAGGAAAGGGATTGTCTTATCTTGGCCCAAAGACAAGGAATGTTTGCTAAATGACTTTTGAAAGAAGGGTGGGGGGCAGAATGCCTTTTCATTTACTTATTTTTAAAACCACTTTTATCAAGGTATGATTGACATACCAAAAAATATAGGTATTTAATGTGCACAACTTGATGAGTTTAGAGATAAGTATATATCTGTGAAACCATCACCACCAATAACATGTTTTTTGGAAAAGGGAGCTTATTACCCCCAGAAGAAATTAGCTAAGGCATGATTTCAGTCAATGGGATAAAATATGAAAACCCACAAAAAAGAGAAGACAGGAAATAAGGAAAATTTGAGACCAGCAGATCTGAGTGGCAGGCTTTTGTTTCCCTGTGTCTTGACATGGCAACACAGACACAACAGCCCCTTCTGTTCATGGGAGTGGTTTGGCCTCCATGTGAGCACAAAAGGCTCAAGATAAGATTTCCTGGGCTGAACATTAGAGAAGCTGATGTCACCACATCCATCTCATAATCACCAGTGGAAAATAGCCCATTCCTCCTCGAGTTAGCATAGAATTTTTCCATTGTGTTCAAAGCTCTGCCACAGAAATGTTCATTTTGTCGCCTACTTCTCACTTAGCAAACAGCATGAACATCACTGGGCCCCCAAGGCCTGGCCCTGGTTCAAATTCTCTGGCTTTCCAGAAGCCCTCCAGGCCTCTCTGCTTTTGCACAGGGCAGTATCGCCTTGACCTTTTGCAGTTTTCCACGATTGTGTCATATTTAGACACTCACAGGAAAGCACAATTAGTTGCATCATCTAGTGCCAGGGCAGAAATGCCAAGTTGGTGAGGAAATGAATCAAAATGAATTGAAATAACCTGCAGAAAGCTGATGAGGGAGACTCAAGCTGTAGCAAACATCAATGAGTAAAAAAAAATGATCTGCCTGAGAAAATCAATGAAACCAAAATGAGCTGACCATAGAGAAGAATTCTCTCATATACACAGGCCATGCCTGACCTCAGACATGCTCAGCAAATCCAGCACTTGCCCAGCTTACTAAAGAGAGCATGACCTCTCTCCTCTGTAGCAGTTCTTCTCGAACTTTATCGTGCCCACAAGTTACCTGGGGATCTTGTTAACATGTGGATTCTGAATCAGTAGGTTTGGAGTGGGGCCTAAGAATCTACACTTTTAACATACTTCCAGGACGTACTGACTCTGCAGGTATATAGATCACACTTGAGTTGCTGTTTAGTGGTGTGTTCTCCTTGGAGAGCATCATCTGGGAACTTGTTAGAAATGCAAATTCTTGGACCACACTCCAGACAGACTGAATCAGAAACTCTGGATATAGGGTACAGAAATCTGAGTTTTAACAAGCTCTCCAGGTGATTCCAATGCACTCTGAAGTTTGATAACCACGAATATTCTAGATCTGGACCACTTTTTCATGTACATTCATACCCATCTCTACCATGAAAACTTCTATTGGTACGCAAACTCTAAGATCTCTTCCTGTCCTCTGAAATCATCATCCCTTACACTTCTATTTTATGTCATTAACTTTTTACATGCCCTTATTTGTCTCCTAAATTATATCAATAGCTATTGTCTTGTCTTCCAAGCTATATCAGGGGCCACGTGAGAACAGGGACCATACCTTGTTCAGCTCTGTATCTCCAGCTCAGCAGTGTTTCCCACACACCATCTGATCAATAAATACTTGCTGACAGGCTGATGATATAATGTGGGATTCACATTGAAGTCAAATATGACTCAGGGGCAGGAAGTCAGTTGTTAGTTTGAGCATTCTCTTCAAATGGATAAAGTAAGGTATTTGTATTAATTACCTAACATTACATAGTAAACAAAAAAGAACCATATGGTTTAACATAATAATACTGATTTACTATCTCTTACGGTTTCTGTGAATCAGGAATTTAGGGTAGGCTTGGCTGGGCAGTTCTAGCTTGCTTGGGGTCTCTAATGAGGTTGCAGTCAGATATAGGTGGGCTGAAGTCAACCAAAGTCTTAACTGGGCCTTAAGAATTTCCTCCAAAAAGCTCACTCACATTCCAATGGTTCGCAAATTGTGCTGGTTGTTAGCAGAGCCTTCAGTTCCTCTCCACGGGGATGCTTGATGACGTCATAACATGGCAGCTGGTTTCCTTAAAGGTAGTCACCCAAAAGACCAAGTATTCTCTCAGTCATACATTTCCAATTCAATGTAGGAAGGGATTACACAAAGCCTGAATAGGATAACTGGGGGCCATCTTGGAGGCTGGCTATTATAGTGTATATCTTCTGGTTGCTACAGATAATAAGTTTGCTCTCAAGAGTTCACAGTCTTAGGGAGGAAGAAAAACAGTAAGTTTGCAAATAAGGATTTAAAGCAAATATGTGCATTAAAAAAAATAACAGAAAGAGGTGAGAGAGTGACTGTAGGTAATGAAGTCAGGGGACACCCTGAGGTAATGATAGTTGGGCTGAATGACGAGAAGGAACCTCCGTGTGGCAACAAGACAGAAGGAACAGTTTGTACGAAGACACTGGACAAACCTGAACAACCTTGGCATGTTTCAGAAACAGAAAGAAAGGCAAATGCATCTAGAGGGTAGTAAAGAAACAGGGAGTGCCAATGAAAAGAGGCTAGTATCCAGAAGGCAGGAGGGAACCTGGAAGACTTTGGTGTCTCCAAAGCCAAGAAAAGTTTCTAAAAGGACTGTGTCATCAATTGTTTTAAAAGCTTGGTGAGAATTTAAACAAGAAAAACATAAAACATTGGTCAATGGGTTTGGCAGTAAGAGCATTGGAGACCTTGTCAAAAGCAGTTTCCATGGTGTGATTGGGATTAGAAACCTGAGTGTGTTAAACCAGGGTTGGACGTGAAGAAAGGGAGGGAACTGGTATGGGATTACTCCGAGAAGAAGTGATGTGACACAGAGAGGACAAGTATGGCAGTCCCTCAAGGGCATGGAGTTCAGAGAGCTTTTTTGATTTCAGGCTTTGAGTTTGGTTTTTGGTTTCAAGATGGGAGATAGAACCCCTATATGAGCTGAAGGTAAGATATAGAAGCCTCTGGAACATAGCAGTCACTCAGTATATGCACTTTCCATCCTTACCCTTGTGACTGGATTTTATTTAGACACAACTAATTTGAGACAGCTAATTTGGCAACTCGGGACATTTTTGTTCCTAATTTAATTGAGAATGGTTGTTCTTCTGGTAGCTCTTCTCATTTAACCCATGAGTAGCTATTGAGATTTCAGTGTCTAATTTGCTGAGTTTAGGGAAATAATAAAAGAATCTTTTTTCTACAGTATGCAGTTTTAAATTTAGACTAGTCTCTTTTCTTACACTCTTTGGCTTATTCTTACTGAGTTCTCATGACTAAATGTGACTGGGTGCAGACTCACCGCCCCAGGCGTGCTCAGCCTAGGGAATCTTCAGTGATCTCAAGGGGTAGTGAGATATTTTCCTACTGATTGTTGAAATAGTCAACTTTTGTTACTTTATTTACATACACATGCCATAAAGGAGGGGTGTTTTTTGGTTTTTAACAAATAGCCAGATCTTCCTATTGGTTGCTCTGAGGCACACTGGGGGAACCACAGTCCCCAGTGTTGTGATACTCAGCACAAGCAGATTCTATGTTCCTCCACTGTATCTTATTAATATTTTCTTGTTCTGTATGTGCCATAACCTGAAGAAGGTTAGGAAATATTTAAAACACTGAGTGGGAGTCCAAAGTCAGACCAGGCCTTCTTGTTTTTTTCCTAACTCCTCTTGGATGGGTTGCTGGGTGTCCCCTTGCCCCTGGAAACTTTCATTGTCTACCTTGCCCTTCTCCCTTGGAGAGTTCTATCCTCTTTCAGTCAGCAGCCTTGTATAGGACAGTATACTCAAGTTTGGGGTTGCTACCTGGAGAAAGAGGTGAGGGAAGAGACTGATAAAATCAGTGATCCATACATGCACGCAGGTTAATGGCAATCTCCCTGGTTGCTGTGAGTTAGCATGAACCCTACTTAGGAATCCCTACTCCAGGGGCAGTTAACCCAGAAATGAAGAACCCTAATCAAGAGTCCATACTCCAGGGCATCTGGGTGGCTTAATCAGTGAAGCATCTCCCTTTAGCTCAGGTCATGATCCCAGGGTCCTGGGATCAAGTCCTGCATTGGGCTCCCTGCTCCCTTCTCTGCTTCTCCCTCGACCCCTTCTCCCTGCTCATGTTCTCTCCCTCTCTCTCTGTCTCTCTCTAATAAGAAAAAAATCTTTAAAAAGAAAAAAAAAAAAAAGAGTCCATATTCCAGATTCTGCAAATGCTTCAGATACTATCTAAAATAGCACCAAGTTTCCTTAATTAGTATGGGGATGTTAGGTTTAAGTTTTTCATTGGGAAAATAAATGTGTTCAACCCTATAATTACTCACATGTACCACCATCCTGCAGGAACAAGGCAATAAACCCTCAGAACAGCAATTTAGAAACTTCCTCACTTCCAGAATGCCCTGTGGTCCTGAAAGGCCTCATTGTCTGATCCAACTAGAAGAATTGCTGACCCTTTCACGCAAGGTGCTGTTCAGAACACCTATAAGGACAGAGAACAGGGACTGCACAAGCCTAAAAGAAAGGTTGTGTGATGTTTTTGAACCTGTTTTCCTACAAAAGTTGGAACATTCTATTAGAGACCAGCTTCCATTTTTAACAGACCACCAGCTTCAGTTACTTGTTGCTGTTCAGTTACCACCCCAAGCTTATTGATTGGCAGCTATGATTTATTAACTTTCCAGATTCTATTGGTTGGCAGTCTGGGTCATTGTTCTGCTGGTCCCATGCAGGTATAGTCATCCGGTGGTTTGCCTGAGGCTATAGGGGCTGGCTGTCAGCAGGGCCCCTCGTCCACTGCTTGAACAGTCAGGTCCCAGGAGCCTAGACTAGAATTCTTCATAGATGATGCTTTCAGCCTTCTCAGAGTGTGAGTGGAAGCTCAAAGGCCTTTAGAGAAACTCAATATCACTTCCGTCATGTGCTATTGGTCAAAGAGTCTCAAGATGACCTCAAATTCAAGGAGGCAGAAAAATAGACCCTGACACTTGATGGGACTAGCAGCGACATTACAGTGCAAAGAGGTGTGGCCACAGGGAGGAATAATGTGTGGGGCCATTATCACCATGATCTACTTCCCCATCAGTAGTGAGGTCAGGGAGAGATTGAGGGGGGTGCAGATTACAAAGAACTCCCATGTACTCCCTGCCTCCCATCATTTAACACAAGAACTCAGCACATGAGGTTAAAGTGCATTCTCAACCAGGGTAGATGTAAGCTTCGTTTTTCAAATAGTCTTCTTGATCATTTTGAATTTTTCTGCTCAACAGACTACTTGTTAGATCTAATGAAGCCCTCTTCATCCCTCTTTTTTATCTCATCATTTATCTGATGAAGAGTTCCAAATATTCTAAGTAGAAAAAGGGTCAGCCCCAGCACTTTGGGCTGTGTATGTTTGTATCCTTCGCATTAATTTCAACCTCCAGTTCCACTGCTGGAAGGCTTTTAAGTCACCTTTCCAAGTGTCAAGTTAGTTGGTTAAAATTAGATAGATACAGAAATCTACTTCCTCTGCACATGGAATCTGCAATGTATCACAACTTGGTATGAGGACAGCACTGTCAACCTCCACTCCACTGTCCCTGCCATTCCTTGAGGCACCTCATGAACTGAATGGGACATGGGGCCTGCTGACATATGGACTCAGTAGGGATTATAACGTTAAACCTGCTTTTAAATATTACTAAGCCTTATTTTATTATCTTATAAATACTGTATCAATTTATATCTATATATAAATCTATAAAGATTATCTATGGAAGTCATATTTATATATACACACATGTAAGCATATAAATAGTAAATCTATGTTAATCAATTAAAGTTATATTTTCTTCCCATGCCTCTAGTGGAACATCTTTCACACCTCTCTTTGGCAGCTCTCACAATTACCTTAATGGAACGTATCATTTGATACCTTATTTTATAATTAGCTGTGTGTACAACATCTGTCATACTCAAGGCTGAAACTAGGGTGAGAGGCGCTCACTGTGGGCACAAAATTTAATTTAAAGGTGTGCCAGAAAACACTGTAATCAAATACTTTTAAAAACCAAAACTGAAGCAAAAAATTCATGATGAACACAGCATCAAAATTTTACATAAAGCTAGGATCAAAGAGGATCAAAATTAGGGTAAAGTGAGTGAGTCAACAATGGGCAAAGGCACAAAGATTAAAGGTTAGGCCTTTATTTAGAATATTCATATTGTGTTCATTATAGATTTAAGTAGACTTTATTTTGGGAAGTGTGGGTGGCTCAGTGGTTGAGCATCTGCCCTCAACTCGGGGCATGATCATGGGGTCCTGGGATCAAGTCCCACATCAGACTTCTTCTCCCTCTTCTTATGTCTCTTACTCTCTCTCTGTGTCTCCCATGGATAAATAAATAAAATATTTAAAAAATAAATAGTTTTTATTTTTTTAGAGTTCACAGTGAGATTCAACTGAAGTACATGGTTCCCATATACTCATTGCCCCCATGCAAACATAGCCTCCCCACTATCACTATCCCACCCCAATTAGTACATTTCTTACAACTGATATGCTGGCACATCATTATCACTCAAAGTTTACATTAGGGTTCACTCTTAGTGGCATACATTCTACGAGTTTTGAGAAACCTATAATGATGTGTATCTACCATATTAGTTCCTGGCAGAATTTTCACTGCCTTAAAAATCCCTCCCTCCCCACTACCACTCCAGGCTGTCTTCATAGTTTTGTCTTTTCCAAAATGTCATAGAATTGGAATCATACAGTAGGCAGCCTTTTCAGATTGGCTTCTTTTACTTAGTGATATGCATTCAAGCTTCTTCCATGACTTTTCATGGCTTGACAGTTCATCTCTTTTGAGTGCTGAGTAATATTCCTTTGCCTAGATATGCCACAGTTTATGTATCCACTATATTGGCCTAGGTTTTTCAAGTAAACAGAAGCAGACAATATATATATCTATGTATATATGTACAGAGAGAGAAAGAAATTTATTTTATAGAATTGGTTCACGTGATTATGGAGACTGAGAAGTCCCAGGATCTGCAGTCAGTAAGCTGGAGAACCCAGGGAGCCAAGGGTATAGTGCCAATCCAGGTCAGAGGCTGAAAGCAGACAAAGACTATCTCAGTTTGAAGACAGACAAAAAGTAAATTTCTTCTTATTCAATCTTTTTGTTCATTCGACTATTGAATGAGGCCTACACATACAGGCGAGGACAATCTGCTTTATTCAGTCTACTGATTCACATCCAAAAAGACCCTCACACACACCAGAATAATGTTCTAGCAAATATCTGGTCACATTGGGGACCTGTCAAGTTGACACATAAAATTAACCACCATATCCACTCACCTACTGAAGGACATCACCATTGCTTCCAAGTTTTGATAATTCTGAAGGAAGCTGCTATAAACTTCTATGTGGGAGTTTTTGTGTGGACATACGTTTTTAACTTCTTTGAATAAATACCGAGGAGATTGACTGCTGGATTGCATGGAGAGAGTATATTTAGTTTTCTAAGAAACTGCCAAACTGTCTTCTGAAGTGACTGTACCATTTTGTATTCCCACCAGCAATGAATGAGACTTCTTGCTGCTTCATATCATCACAGATATTTGCACTAATTTTGATACTTTAAGAATTTCAGGGGCAGCCCAGGTGGCTCAGCGATTTAGTGCCACCTTCGGCCCAGGGTGTGGTCCTGGAGACCTGGGATCGAGTCTTATGTCAGGCTCCCTGCATGAAGCTTGCTTATCCCTCTGCCTGTGCCTGTGCCTCTCTCTGTGTGTCTCTCATGAGTAAATAAATAAAATCGTAAAAAATAATATTAATAATTTCAGTAAAAAATTATTTATCTTGATCACTGAGTTTTTTTGGTGGCATCTTAAACATGGAGCCCAAGAATGGTCCCTCCTTTTCCACCCTAGTCCTCGTCCTGGACTTGGCTCCTTTAGGGCAGAAACCTTTAGGGCAGAAACCATGTTTTACTATTATTATTTTTATTTTCTTTTAATTTTTTATTTATTCATGAGAGACACAGAGAGAGAAAGAGGCAGAGACATAGGCAGAGAGAGAAGCAGGCTCCCTAGGAGCCCGATGCGGGACTCAATCCCATGACCCCAGGATCAGGATGTGAGCCAAAGGCAGAGGCTCAACCACTCAGCCACCAGGCGTCCATTATTATTATTATTATTATTATTATTATTATTATTAATTATTATTATTATATTTAAGTGAAATTTGGCAAATAGAGTAGTTAGTAAAGTACCTGACATACTCAATAAATATTAATCATAGTATTATTATGTCCCTCAAATAGCACCTTCCAGAGTTATCTGAACATAGTGAATGTTTGTTGAATGAAGTATAGCCTTTTATACAATTGAAGTATCCTTTAAACTTTAGTGTATTCTAAAAGCATGCTATTATCTGTTTTGTTAGGCTGAGCAGACTTGGTGTTGGGGCCTGTCCATATTTTTACATTTACCTCTAACATTTCAAAAGTTGGAAATCAAATCTACTGCTTGTATGGAGTAAATGCTTCCATTGAATCCTGGATGAAAAAAAGAAAATATTTTCTATTCAGGCTGGAAAAAACCTGGTTTCCTTTACCTTCATTGTTATGGAGTGCAGTACGGATATGCATTTGCTCTGGGATTCTGTTGGTGATTAAAATAACATTATGATTCAATAAAGAGTGCACCAGGCAGTGTCACTTACACATGGCTACATGTCCCTGTAGTTATTTTCTATTTGAAGTTCAAAAACTAAAGTATAATTCAGTATTGACTAAAGGGTTTGCTCTAATATTTTTATCAACTCTAGTTTTACTTAATCAGCATTTATTTCTTCTATAATTTTCCTCACATTCTAGAATCATTGAAATGCTGATCTGTATGACTTGGAAGATTTCAATTACTGGCAAATTACAGGATTACAATTCCTAACATCAAAATACCCATAAACCAAAGTAGCTCAGAGTATAAATAATGATGACGAGAGAACCTTGTGAAATAGTCTATGGAAATGCCAGAAAAAAACACTGTCCATTTGAACAGGATAGTCACTGATATTTTTGTGACTATGACAAGAAGTAACTTCAAAAGTTCTCACAATTGCACAAGACACGCTATTTAACAACTTGCTTTAAACAGCTGTCAATTGCCAACCTAAGGAATCACACATTACATACAATGAAATTTCTGTTCAAATCAAACACACATTTTCGTTTGTTTATACATTTATATATCTCTCAAGCTAACTCAAAGAAATCATGTGTGCATCAAGGGCTTTTAGCCCAGTTGGGATGCCAGCCTCCCCAACTGTACCGTCAATGTGAAGAAAGAGAAGGAGGAACAGAGGAAAGTGGCAAGTTTAATGTCTTTTAGCTTGTGGAAAAATCAGCTTACTGGTGTCTTATCTTAACGTTTTTCTGCCCCCAGGAGAGGGAAAAGGCCAGTACCAAAATCCATGTCAGCACTTTTTCAGTATGACTCATTGAACCAACTCAACTAACTCTCCATCACCTCGCCCCCAGAATACATGTTGAGTTGTGACTAATGGGAAAGTTTCCCTCAGCTATGAATGTTAAGAGGAATGTAGCTAACAAGGGCAGCATGGACTGGGGGCTGAGCTTGTCATACTTGAGTACTGCTCTATAGATGTGTTTCATCAGACAGGCAGGTATGTGCTAAAAAATCAGAGTTTATATATATAATACCACCATTAACAGGTAGCAATTGATATTTACTAAGTACAAATAATCCATTGATTTAAAACTTGGTGAACATCTAGTCGATTTAATCTGAATAAGTCTAATATTAGTAGAGGAGTCCAGAGAAATATCCATTGTATTTTTATTTTAACAAAAGCCAGCTGAAAAGGCTAAAATTCATAATGTAAGTGATCCAGCATCTCTACACAATGGTAAGGGTTGAAACTCTTTTGAAGCCCTCTGTTCCTTTTGAAGAGTCCCTTCTGCTACTAATTTGCCCACATTAGTAAGAAATAGCCATTCTGTGTTGAAGTGTTCAGTTGGATTATGGCCACAACAATGCAGTCTTTAACAGCATATAGCTTACCTGTGAGGGATTCAGCTCCTCACATGCCAGGGACTTCCTAGAGCTTTTTAACTACTAAGACATATACATTGAGATTTCCAAGTATTTCATCCTGGGAGTCTACATCTTCTAGAAGGCCAAACATCTAAAATGGATACAAATTAGTAAGACGATGCGACCAAATGTTTAGGCACTACTGCAGAGATTAAAATCAACACTAACATTTACATTCTGTATACTGAAAGTTCAGAAAATCCAACTATTTCAGTGTCAAAATATATGATATATTAAATTACAGCCCAGAGGAGATGGTTGTCATGCTGTGAAGTATCAGTCCAGAAATCAGAAAGACAAACATGGTAGACAAGGAGGTTTGCACATTGACAAAGTGGCTATTATGGGAAGCAATAGTAATCAACTGAACCATATTTCTGAATTATTTGTTTGATAGAAGTTAGAAGGACAGATGTTGTGCCTTGGTAGATTCCATTTTATTCACTCTTCAAATAAGAGTCTTTCCAGCCCAATGATATGTCTTGGGATTGAACAAATTGGCATTTGCGGTTATCAAAAAGATGCCTGCCACCTAGAGAGACATGTGAGTTTACTGTCAGTTGCTGGCTGTCAGCGGCCTTTCTGATCTTGTTGCCATGGAAATTGACATTAGACAGGTGGGAAGAAGGGGAGTTATAGGTTGCATTCTTATTTCATTATTTCAAATAAGATGTTTGAACCTTTTGCCTTCTTTGCACCCATCTGAAATTGGTTTCCCTGGTAACAGAATCAGGGATGCCACCCCTTAAGAGCTGAGAGCAGGAACTCTTTCTTTGCTGATCTCTGAAGGCAGCACTGAAGGCGAGAGCCAGTAAGGCTGTGATTCCCAGGATCAGCCGAGGGGATGTAAGGAAGAAAAGGAATTGGAAGTCACCTGAAACTTCTAAGGTTAAAAAAAAAAAAAAAATACAAGGTTTTCTTTAATTCAGGCTCTAGTCATTCAAGTAAACAAATATACAAGTGGGAGTCTGCCACCAACTTTAAAATCTGCCACCACTCGAGGTAACTACTTAAACCCCACTGGTCTACACAACTCCTCTCTCCATAGCTCAGAGAGCCTGCTCATGCATTTTCATATAGATTATGCTCAGTTTTCCTAAAGGGGAAAAAAATGGAAAATTTCAGACAAGGGCTCATTGGGTCATCTTTCCCCATAGATCAATGTTTTCTCATCCTAAATGGTTTGCTTTCCAAGGGACTATAAGTTGTTTTTAAAAGGATTTTCACTGCAGAGGGGTATGTTCAGTGGAGAATGTGGTAGCACTAAAATGGTTGGTCTGCTTTAAAAAAATAATAATACACAAGAAACCATAGGGGAAAGGAAAGAGTGGCCATTAAACTGAACTATTAAGAATGGTTGCACTTTACATTCCAAATGTGAAGTTATGTATCGGGGCTATTACAACTGCAGAGTGCTGTGCAGTGGATTCAGTAGAATGGCCATGTAAATTGAAAAGCAAACTAATGTCTCTTCAAGCTCTGGAAACCACAGAAGGAATTTGCTCCCAAGTGGAAAACTCTAGGCAATCAACCAATGAATCACTCACCCAAAGAACAAGAGCTTTGTCTTTCTCATTAACTGTCTTTGATGCATAAGTAGGATATGGGTCACTTCATACAATATCAGAAAGAAAACCAGAAGGGCATAGGTTTCAGCACATACACCTTATTCGTGTGCTGATGGTTTGCATAATGGAAAGGGAAACTGTGTTTCTTTCTTTAATTCTGCCATATAAAACATGCCCATGAAATAATAAACCCAAAATGTTTGGTAAAAATAAAACTCTTGATTGAGATGCTTGTGTTGGGTGGAAGTGACAGATTTTACTTTTGTGCAAACAAGAAAGCCAACTACAGAAATGAAAAATAAGCTCATAAGACATTCACAACCTATGATCTAGCAATATTCCTGAGATTATTCCAAGAAAATAATTCAAAGGAAGAAGAAAGCAGTTCTATATGTGAAGATGCTTAATACTGCAGTAGTTATTAGAATTAAGACGTGGTTAAAATAGTCATGCAATATTGTAGAAGTAGTCTGGTACAGGGTGGTGTATCATTTGATGGAGCCAATAAAAAGAACTGAAGATTATCCAGATATATGGGGAAGGAAAGGACTTGTGATAGCTTAATGAGAAGAGCAGAATGCAAAATGGAGTGCTGTGCATTCGCATATGAATGGTATGGGAAATACATCAAAAACAGAAATATTATGATGGAGAGGTTTTGAGGTCTTTTAAAAAATGCTTTGTAGACCCTTTCTTCAATTATATATATATATATATATATAAATAACTATATATATAAATATATAGAAGTAATGATTTGATTTTTGGAATCTTCCCACCTCACTTTTACAAGTGGCTTTTGCACGTTGGCTGTTGCTTATTGCAGAGTATACAGTAAAGCTGGGTTGTTACACTGGTTACTTCACTAACTAGACAGAGTGACAGAAACAGAGAAATAACAGCATGCCCTGCTCACAGCAAGGGCAATGGCCACATGCATCAAAAATTGCTGACACCCTAGGGCCCCTGGGTGGCACAGATGTTAAGTGTCTGACTCTTGGTTTTGGCTCAGTCATGATCCCAGGGTCCTGAGATCAAGCCCTGTGTTGAGCTCTGTGCTTAGCATGGAATCTGCTTAAGGTTCTCTGTACTTCTCCCTGCCCCTCCCACTTGTGCTCTCTCTCAAATAAATAAATCTTTTAAAAATATTGCTGACACCCTGACAATTAGTGGACTAGGTAGAAATTGTACAAGCCCTATTTAGCTCACTCCTCTTGGGTGAAATGCATCATTATAGCCTTTTAAATGGCAAGAGTATGCACACCACCCAAACCCTAAAGGATACTGAAACACGTATTTTCCTCTTGGAGAGAATGGTCTGAATGATTAGTGTTGTACAAAATGAAGGGGAACCCTCCCAAACTAACCTATTAAGTTCAAGTCCATTCACTGGCACCATGTGCATTTTTCCAGAGCACAGAGTGAACAGACACCAGTTTTCAGCAGAGGGTGCCAGGAATGCAGCACCCCTCCCATCCGAACATGCTGCAAAACAATTCCGTGTTTCTTTACTAACTGCCTTTTCAGAAGGTGATGCTTGAGTTTGGTTATTTCTAGGGAAGGATGCCAGTTCAGAGGGTCCTGGACACAGAAGCTTGACACTTTACAAGATAACGGATGTGCCTGAGCAGACTGAACTGGAGTCACCAGGTCAGGTACCAGTTATTAATGCGCCAGCTTTTGTTTAAGTCTGCTCTGAGACCATTAACTCATTGCGCAAGGCACTCACAATATTATAAAAGCTAGCTGATGAGTTCAATGGTTACCTAAACTGGACCTAAAATAAGAAATAAAGGCATGACAAGTGCCATGTTAAATTCTTAAAACAAAGTCTCAAAAAAAAAATTCTTTAAGACTGTAGAAACTCTCAAATGTGTTAAAATTGTTATATTCTCAGAAAATAGCATCTTGTTTTTTTTTTAAGATTTTTATTTTATTATTTATTCATGAGAGACACAGAGAGAGAGGCAGTGACATAGGCAGAGGGAGAAGCAGGTTCCATGCTGGGAGCCTGATGCGGACTTGATCCTGGGACTCCAGGATCATGCCCTGGGCAGAAGGCAGGCGCTAAACCGCTGAGCCACCCAGAGATTCCCCATGGCGTCTTGTTTAATTCCTTCAATAGCCCTGTAAGGTAGGCATTTTTATTTCAATTTGTAGTTGGAGAAAAATCCTGAGAGGCACTAAGGAAGTTGCCCAAGGCCATACCCAAATGATAATAAACCCATATCACACCTGGGATCTGTGCCTAATTCCAAACTTGGTGTCCTTCCAACACATCACAGTGCCCAGTGGGCTATTTCCGGCTCACATTCTCATTACAAGTAGGATATCACACCTGCAGCTACAGAAGAACCTTTTGTTTTAAACAACAAAAACAATACAGAAGTAGGTTATCATTCCTTGCTTTTAACTCATTACTAGGGTTTACCATCATTGGGGTTTGTAAATTACCTCTTTGAAGCAAGCGGCAGATAACTGTAGAAAATAATGAACATATTGAAAAGAGATCATACAAGTTTATATAGCAGAAACCCATCTTGAGAAAATTAGACACTCACTTTAGGTGTTTAAAAGAAGCTATCAAGGCTCTATGAAAGATTTCCTAGGACTGCTAATGGGACAGAGATCTTAAGTATAGGGATCACATGGTCAACGAGCTGACCTCGTCTGGATCCTTTCAAAGGATAAATCTAAGCTTGAGCAAAACTAAATGGGAAAATGGGATATCACTTATTGCCTACCATTAGCAAATATGTCTTAGGGTAAGAACCATGTGGTTGACCTGAGGCAAGCTAGCATTACCATGCTCTGCTGGGAGTAGTATAAATAGTCCCAAGACTATTTGAAAGTCTTCTAGAAAGCAATTTGGCAGTGTATATCAAAGATCTGCAGTAACATTTTATCTTTTGATACAGTAATTCCATTTCTTGGGATTAATTCTAAGGAAAGGAAGAGAAATAAGGAGAGAAAATTATATATGAACATTTTCTTTACAAGGATATAACAATATCTCAATATTTGAAATAGCCCACTTACCTAACAAATGAGAAATGAGCAAATTATAGTAAATCCAACATTGTGAGTTGTGTGCAAATTTTAATAAAGAAAAATAAAGTCAACTGACTAGCAAAAAATCCTCCAAATAACCCAATTAAAAAATGGGCAAGGATGTGAATACATGTTTTTCCAGAGAAGACATACAAATGGCCAACAGATACATGAAAAGGTGCTTAGCATCACTAATCACTAAGAGAAATAGAAATCAAATACAAGGTGATATCACCTCATACCTGTTCGGATACCTATCATCAAAAAGACAAGCGATAACAAATGCTAGCAAGTGAGTGGAGAAAAGAGAACCCTTGGTACATTGTTGGTAGGAATGTTCACTGCTGCAGCCACAATGGAAAACAGCATGGAGGTTCCTCAAAAAATTAAAAATAGAATTATCATGTGATCTATCCAGCCATCCCAATTCTGGATTTATATCCAAAGGAAATGAAATGATTATCTCAAAGAGATATCTGCACTCCCATGATCAATGCAGCATTGTTCACAATAGCCAAGGTATAGAAACAACCTATGAGTCCATCAGTGGATGACTGGATAAAGGAAATGTGACACACACACACACACACACACACACACACACACACACACAATTATTGAGCCTTTAAAAAGAAGGAAATGTTGCCATTTGCAACAACATGGATGAACCTAGAATGAAACAAATCAGAGAAAGACAAACACTGTATGGTATCACCTACATGTGCAGTTAAAAAAAAAAAAAAAGAAGAATGAACTCATAGAAACAGAATGATGATTGCCAGGGGCTGGAAAGTAAGGAAAATAAGGAGAGGTTGGTAAAAGGGTACAAACTTTCCATTTTAAGATGAACAAGGTCCAAGGATAAAAACACTGTAGTGTATTAACTGAAATTTGCTGGGAGAGTAGAACTGAAGTGTTCTCACTATTCCCCCAAAATAAATATTCAAGGCGATATGTTAATTAGCTTGATGGGGGAATCATTTCATAATATATGCTTCTATCAAATTATTGCGTTGCACACTTTAAATATCTAATAATTATTTTTGTTAATTATACTTCAAGCTGAAAACAAGAAAAGCAAAAGAAGGCAAGAAACACATTATAAAACCGTATGGACAAGGAGGTAGAACAGAATTAAGGTGCTAGGTTTTGGAGTCTGACCACTTGGGTTAAAAACTGACTCCACCAATAATAAGCTGTGTGATCTCCAGCTAGTTAGTTACTGCCTCTCTGTGCTTATTTCTTTATCTGTTAAATGAGCATGAACCCAATAAACCACCTCATTGGGCTTCTTGGAACATTAAGTGAGATAATACAGTGTACAAATGTCCTTGAGTATTTGGTATTTGGTACTCAACAAAAGTTCATTATTATTAATTATCTATATTATATTGAACATATTTGATATGAGAATACAACATTGTTTCTTAGAGGCATCATTATGGAGTTTATTTTCTTCTTCATACCTTGTTATATTTTCCAAGTTAAAATCAGAGGTATATGACAGTTTTATGAGTAAAAAAATACTATCATGTGGGAACATCTGGAAGCCCTTGGCCCAGTGCCTGGCACACAACAGTTCTTCCAAACTGTTGCTAAAATGGCAACAGACAGCTAATGACCTAGATAGCTAATGTCAAATGAATAATTTACATCCAAGACTGTTGACAGCTGCCTGTCCAGTCCTTTACTGTTGGGTTTCCTTAGGGCTGTGGCTCACCCATATTGCCCTCTGTTATTATCAGCAGATCTTCCCCAGACCTCTCTCAGTGGAATAATTTCACCAAGGGCCGAGGTCACATCCTCGATAAATACTGGTGGATTGACTGAATCTAATATGATAATCTGAAGAATAAAAACATTCTATAAAGACAGCAGCTTGTTATTTTACACACAGTAAATATTCCAATTTTCTTTTTTTTTTTTTTTAAAGATCTTATTTACTTATTCATGAAACACACACACAGAGAAGCAGGGACATAGGCAGAGGGAGAAACAGGCTCCTTGTAGTGAGCCCAATGTGGGACTCGATCTCGGGACCAGGATCATGCCCCGAGCTGAAGGCAGATGTTCAACCACTAAGCCACCCAGGCATCCCGTAAGTATTCCAATTTTCAAAGAACAAGTTCTAACTTTTAATTATACATCACTACTCCAATTAAGCATTCACAAGGCTTCCACTACTTTAGGTCCTTGTGGCAGGTTTTCTAATCCTGATAGAAGACTCCTATAACTCAGATTAAATTAGGACTAAGTGAGGCACCTGGGTGGCTCAGTGGTTGAGCGTCTGATGCCTTTGGTTCTGGTCGTGATCCTGGAGTCCTAGGATCTAGTCCCACATTGGGCTCCCCACAGGGAGCCTGCTTCTCCCTCTGCCTATGTCTCTCATGAATAAATAAAATCTTAAAAAAAAAAAAAGATTAAGTGCAAAAGCAACTGTTTAAAGTACTCAATTTGCATTTGTATTATAATATTCAGCTTCAAAAGTTAGTTTGGGGACCAAAAACTAATGCAACAGCCACCTCCAAAGAGTAGGTCTTATGTTTTATTGTCATTTTAGTTCTACTCCTTACCCCTGAAGATTAAAAGATGGGAGAGATCCAGGCAAGAGACTACGAATCCACTCTAAAAGGTTTTTAAAACACCGATAGCTCCATTATAAAGACTATTGCTCTAGATGAACAATGAACAAAGTGTAGTCTCCAGACCAGAAGCCTCAAGACCAACTGGAAACGTGGACAGTTACAAATTCTCAGGTCCCACCCCGATCTACTGACTCAAAAACTCAAGAGTTGGGGACCCCAAAATCTGAATCTGTTCCTCCTGGTGATTCTGATGCCCATTAAAGTTTGAGAACAACTTTTCTAGAAATATGAACCCAACTCATAAGCATTTAACTGTTTAAGTGCCAGGACAAAATATGAAGCCAAACAAAGCTTTGGGTGTCTGGAGAGTAAATTCCCCAGAGCAGAAAATAACCCTCACTCAAACTACAGTTTGCTCAGGGAAGCCCGAAACTGTGGTAATCTGACACTTTCATTGCTGAGCGAGGAGTGAAGAGATGTCCGAGAAGAAAAAAAATCCATGGATCTACAGCAGAATGGAGTTTGAAATGTCATCACTCAATTTCAAGCTGATGACAGAGGCAGCAGTCTCCTGATGGCATGAAACAGCATGCTGAAGTTAAGAATTTGATCTCTCTCTGATTTGTTGGAAAACTCATTGGGGAAAGTCACAACCTCTGTGTGCCAACAGCAAAAGTGCCATTTTTAAAAAATCTCTGTATGAATGCTCGATGGCTTTAAAGCCAGAAGCTACTTACCAGTCATGAAATCTTAAAAAAAAAAAAAAAAAAATTAGGCCATCAAAAAATCCCATCTCTCAAATGCTGTGAAGATTATAATTTATGTCAAACACTTCCCTATCACCTGGCAAATAGCACAACCTTAAAAAAATGCTAATTATCATATTGATGAAATATTTTGTCCTTATTAGGAGTGCTAGAAACATCTAGTTTTACAAAAAGACATTCCAAATCTAATCTCACTAGGATTTCAATTTTTACCCAGTAAACTTCAATTCCATGGAAGAGCCAGATGGCAGAAACCTACATTCAAGGTGGAAAGACTGCAAGTGCTTAAAAAAAAAACCAGAATTAAATACATTTAGGGATAATGACAATCATCTCCGAATGTGTTTATGGGTGAAACTGCCTAGTACCATTTTTGGCACATAGAGGTGACCAATATCTAGTTGAATTTGAATTTATTAAACCTGAATTTGTAATCCATATTCAAAGCATGGAGTATACCAACTTTTGGCTTACCAGGGTTTCAACAATCCCATGATTCCAGACTCCTTGGGGACAGCAGCATGACTCCTAATTTCAGTTTAGGAAAAAATTGCTTTCCCACTCACATCCTCCAATTGTGAGAGAGCTGCCACTCAGTCCTGCTTTTGATCCCCTAGACTCAGAGGGGCAGGCACAACTATTGTATCATTCCCATTTTACAAGGAGGGAAACAATTGTCTTGGCAATTCCCCAAGATTCCAAACACCCTGAGCAGAGGAGCAGGACTTGCGCTAAGATGCCTCTTTCAGCACCACACTAGCAAATGGAGACGGTTTCATTAGATTCACGGTAATTGAGGAGTTGTAAGGTCTACACCCTCAGAAAATATAACTAGAGAAAGAATATCCGAAGCTTGAGAAACAAGAAAGCATGGAAGGAAAAAAATGCACCAAGAGAAAACAGGGCTATTTCTTTAACCTAGAGTCCTTTCAAAACCCCCTCTTCTTAATGGGCACACAGCTAGCTGCACAGCAAGCAAGACATCCCTTTTCCCAGTCTCCCACGTGACTGAGTTCTAGCCAATTAGGAATAATGAACAGACTCTTAAGTCATCTGCTTGAAAGGTTATCTGTCCCCTGGACTTTAACTTTCCCCACTGCTGGCTGGGAGTGGGGGCAACAGAAGCCAGCATGAAAGCACAGCGCCGCACCACTGGCTCAGGTCTCTAGGGGAAGGCACAAACTCCCGTGGTCTCTAAGCCACTGCATTGGGGGTCTCTGTTCTAGCAACTTAAGTGCTTCCCTCCTATTATAGAAAATAGGGAAGTCAGGTAAGAAGAGACAACAGAAAAGATAAATACTACATTAATAAGCCATCAGCATATGTAGTACAGAAACATGCTTCATTATACAGGGGAGGGATGAGAGAAATCAGCTTCCGTAATTAGGGCTTTGCCATTCTCTTAATGAGAAGAGAAAATATTTAACAAACTCTCAGCATACACAAATATTATTTTGGCAAAAGGCAAACAAAATAACGTTGTTAAATGTATAAAAACAAGAAGGTCTGGATAACAAATGAAAAATATTAAGACAAACTGCCAACAACTTGCTGGATCCTAAGAAAACAAGAACATTAAAAATTCCTTAGGTGCTATTTTTAAATAGCCAGAAAACTTGGCTTAAAAATATTAACCGTTCTTTTCTAAAATATAACAGCAAATAATAGGTATACGAAGAAGTGAGCCACGTAGCCTTTTCAGGAGGAAACATGCATGGCCAACGTTAAGGTTTCATCTAATCAAATTAATAAAAGCTTGTCCACCAAGAGCAAGACCAGACTAATGAGAGATCACAATGGCTAGAAGCTGAGGGGAAAGCCTTAATGAGAAGAATGGGGCTGAGTGCTGGGTGTGACTGGCTTAAGTCAATCCATATAATAGATTAAATAAATATTAAAGAGACAAAACCAGTTGGCATCCCATCTTTCTTTTACAGGTTAACGAATTCCACAGCTTTGTGAACATCATTGATCATAACACTAGACACAAGTCACCCCACATGCCTCGAGATGTGCCAAGAAAGATTTGAAGATGGCCTTTCCTAGAGAATATTCTGTCTCCCTATGAATCACCAGGAAAAAGCAGAGTTTTAATTTGTGACCTCCAATCACAAGCGTATCTTAAAAAAGGAAACATGAATCCTGATGAAGTTATTTTAGCTTCCCAAATAAAAGTGTCACTAGCAAACCTTCAAGGACTGACTATTCCTAGTCTTGAGTTCCCAGGAACTCAGAAGTGTTGATCAGGTGCCATGGCAAATATATTGGCAAATTCAAAAGTGCATTTTTAAACATCCTCTGCAAATGTGTGGACTTTGCTGATAAAATCTACATTAATGATCCCAAAGCTTTGATAGAAACAGAAAAGAAGGAAAGGGAAAACCACTTATTGGTACTAAAGCCTTTACTGTAATAAACCAAATATATTTACAATTTATACAAATGTTTAACCTTCAACAAAAATACAAAAAAACATTTCACAAGATGCAAAACCAGGAAACAAGTTCATTGGAGACACCACTGCTCTACCAAGCACAGAACGTGAGGGGAACTGCAAGGAACAGAAAGGTAATCTAGGCAGATCACACAGAAAGGAAAGTACAGGCTCTGCCTACAGCCCTTGGCCCCTCTGTCCACTCTGCCTCGGTGTCCATTTGGTCTAGGTAGATCGGTGACCTTCAGTTGATGGGACTCGTTGCCTCCTCTTTGTAGACTCAAAATAGTTTTGTGTCAAGGTTTGGAAACAGGTTTTCATGGTGGTTTTTTTTTTTCCTTTTAAAGTTACAACTTTTCTATTTCTACAAATTCAAAACATTTTGGCCCGATTCAACTATAAACGTTAAACCCATGTTTTCAGTAGATGACTTCGTAGACTGTAGCCTTCTTGTCTCCTGAGCCAGTGACTATGTACTTATCATCCACTGAGATGTCACAGCTAAGCACAGATGAGGACTCTTTGGACTGGAAGAGAAAACAAGGGGCAAAGATTTTCTGTGAATGGCGATGCTCAGAGACCCTGCTCCTCCCCCAGGCACCTTCACTTCTGGAGTCATGGAGAATGCCCTCATCAAACTGCCATTCCTGGAAGGGGCACTGACCCACCTGGAATATACTAGCTCCGTAGGGGGTCCGCCAAGCATTGAGAAGGTTGTCCTTGCCAGTACTCACAAACCATTTACCTAGAGTCAGCAAAGGAATATGGGGTTTAGCAAGATTAAAATACCTACTATACTATTAGCAACCCAGACTAAAACAAACTCAGAGCATTTCTAATCATGAACTATCATGTGCAATGGCTTTGGCTGGGACGTGAGGGGAGAGATCAGGTTTTAAATCTGGGCTCCACCGTGAACCACCTGTGGTCTTGGGTTTTATCAAAGCGGCAGGGACTGTGTCAGCCCCATGAGCCACCAGATACACTTCGGAACACTCAGCACACAGTGGGTCCTCAAATAGTGAGATGATGAAGCTACTGTCCTTTTCATCACTTCCCTCATGATGAAATGGGTCTAGGAAGGATTAAATGATGAACTTGAGTAAAATGCCAGACACGAATATATGGCACATGGAATGTGCTCAGTGATAATGGCCACTCATCCCTCAGTCCGCTCCAAGAACAAATAATCCGACTCCACATGAACTTCTTCCCTCTTCTTCATTGCAGCATATAACCATGTGGGGGAAGCTAAATAATCCCTTCTCTGATCCTCATTCCCTATCCTGCTCAATCCAAAGTGACTTCCAGTGTGCCTGCCCCAGGCTTCTGTAAGTTCCTCCCCGCGTTAGAGTGGTAACTAACTGCCCTCCACCTCGGCCCCAGACTCCCCCGCTAAATAATAATGATAATGATGATAATAATAATAATGATAACAATAATAATAAAAAAATCTGTCAAAACCTTGCAAGCATTACCTACTGACTTTTCTCATATTAGGAAAATGGGTTGAAACGGACATCACTATGCTCTGAGGGACATATTAAGACAATAGAATTATTGCATCCAGCTGCTCAGAGAACATTTTTTCCAGACATGATCTCCACTGTATTTTTTTAGAAGTATTTTCTATTGAGGCCACTGGCATCCTCCAGTTTCCTTTCAGCTCCACTCACCACAATAAGCAAATTTTAGGGACAGCACGCAGCTCTCATGGAGATGCAGCTGGTACTTGTCAGGCTTATTTACATGAAGAACTTCCACATTGCTACTCTCCATGCCCACGGCCAGCCACTCCCCAGTTGGGCAGTATCCAAGGGAGAAGATCTGTAGGAAGCAGAACAGGCTCACTAGTGATTTTGCCCAATAAACTGAGAAGTAAAATGGCAACAAGAAATGGGGGTAAATTAGCAAAGAAGAGGAGATGCAATTCAGCAAACTCCAGTCTGTAGTACAGTCCATGTACTACATGGGACATGTCCCATGTACATGGGACAAGAGACCCAACACAGACACACTATGTGTTAAAAACCTTTATGAAAACAATCAGAAAACTTGGAATACATACATCACACGGAATGAAATTATTTTTTAAAAAGTATTTTTTTAAGTTTACATATTTAAATAATCTCTACCCCCAATGTGGGGCTCAAACTCACGACCCCGAGATCAAGAGCCACATGCTCTTCTGGCCAGGTGCCCCAAGAAATGAGTCTTACTAATAATGACATCTGTGTGTATGTTTTCACGTGGTGCTTATCCTTTGCAGATACTCCCTGAAATGCTTATGGATGAAATGACACGAGGTCTGGGATTTACATTAAAACAATCCAGTGTTTGGGGGGCAGGGATGATACATGAGACCAGTTATGGGTTTGCAGCTGTAAAGCTGAGTAATGAGCAAATGGGGTTTATCGGATACTTCTCTTACTTCCATATGCTAGGACATTCTCTCCACTTGTATATATCTGAAATTTTCCATAAGAAGTTATTTTTTTTAAAAAGGCAGACCAAAAACAGTAGCCTAACTCATGCCGAGAAAAGGGCTGGAATGAGAAGACTCTAAGAGACTCCCCACAAGATTAACAGGGACACAAAATTTAGAATTATGCACAGCTATACACGAGTAATGATCAAAAGATCAATCCCACCGTCAGAAGACACCTAGAATGGCACCGTTGTTCCCAGAACAAGTCTAGATTCAGATACTCGATATCTAACTCATCTCCATGACCCACAAAGTTGCCATTTCCTGTAATTTCAAACCTCCATAAATCTAGCCAGCCACGAGTCCAGTTTCCGAGGGATGAATAAGAAAATGGGCAACCACTGAGATGCTGCTGCATTTTTTAAGCTCCCCTATGCAAGGGAAATGAATTAACTTTCAGAGTGTTGTGATTTTTCTTGACTCCTCATGATAACCCGGCACATTTTTCAAGCTCTGTTTATATGTGGATCCAATAATGACCTCTCACCCCCCACACTAGATGATGGGAATATGTACAGCAGGTCAAACTGTATGTCCTTTGCTGAACAAGTTCCTGCGGTGAACTCACATATAAGTAAAACTCACAGGTCTTACTGACAAAGTTTTAGAAACCACGCTAAGCATTTCAGAGGCTTTGTTTGTGGGTTTTTTTTATTGTTTGTTTTAAATGGGTATCTCAAATTTAAGGCTAGTCTGTCTGCCTCATAATTACTGCCACGGGGTATGAAGGGAGGAAGACATCACACACAGGCCACTTCAGAGATTCCTGTGGGGAAAAGCACATCACCTGTGAGGTGAAGTCGTGCTGCTGCAGCTGGCGCCCCTCGCGTAGGTCCCAGGACCTGACCGTGTTGTCCAGGCCACCCGTCCAGAGCTTGGTGCCATCGTTAGAAATGTCAATACAGCTGGCCCCATCTGTGTGGCCCTGGAATTGCCTGATAAAACAAACGAGATTGAATAATGATTTCCTGCCAGAGCTCAAGGTAAACACTGTTGTGTTGTTAGTTTTGGACGCGGGGTGTGTGTGTCATCTCTTCAGTGTCTGCTGATGTGCAAGATCAAACTAACCTTCCCCCGAGGAGGAAACAGCACCTGCAGATTTTTTTCCCTTTTCTTTTTTCACGATCCAAGTGCTAAAGAAATGGAATGCCATTTTAGGTCATCACACAGGAGAAGTTAAATGCGCTCTTGTAGCTCTTCTTACAAATCCGTCTGGAAGGTAAAATTCCTCCCGGGTCTGGAAAAGTGTTTGAGTGTTAAAAGAAAAAAAAAAAGAAGGACAAACACACAGAATCCCAAGTGTATTCTGTAAAGAAAGACGTCGGCCTGCATCAGTACATTACCAGCTCAGGGTCCCAGAAACACTCCCTTTTCCATGAGGGAGTCCACAAGGCAATGCCCTCCATGCCAACACAGCATGAGCTCACATATTTACTCAACCTCGCTTTCTGTGTTAGAAAGAGCCCTGCGTTAGGAAATCTGGACTCCCAGAGATGAAGGATCATACCATCCTCCTGATTCGGGGGCACTGAGCAGAGACCACTAACTTCTGAGGCTGACCCATGGGCACTCCGCAGGACCCTGCCTTGAAGGTCAGCTCAAGGTTCTCTCTTAGAGAGAACTCCTGTGGTTCAGTCAAAAAAACAAGACCAGAAACAATCAAGTGACAGGGGTTTGTGGCACAAAGAGGCTCTGCTAGGCCCGAGGTGGGGTCTGCTGAGGGAGAGGCCACACTGAGCCACCGCAGGGTTGGTGGTTTGTGGATTCTGGACCTGGTTCTGCAGGGCAGGAGGGAGCCAGCAAGGAAGTGACCAGAACAGACCCCATTGCTACGGGGAACCAGGCGGGATACGTTAGAGGGGCTGGGGAGTTTCAACACCCAGAGAGGAGTCTCTATGTCTGTCCTTCCTCTAGGTCCCTTCACCTTATTATTCTCACAGAGCTCCAAACTTTGAAACTGAGCTTAGAATTTAATGAGTGGAGTGTGGGGATGCCTGGGTAGCTCAGTTGAGCGTCTGCCCTTGGCTCAGGGCATGAGCCTGGGGTCCTGGGATTGAGTCCCACATTGGGCTCCCCGCAGGGAGCCTGCTTCTCCCTCTGTCTGTGTCTCTGCCTCTCTCTCGACTAAATAAATAAAATCATTTAAAAAAAAAAAGAGTTTAAGGAGTGTGGAAGACAAGACAAAGCACCACTTGATGTGAATTCTAAGATGAGAGCTTCAAAAATCGTTCCTCTAAAAGCTATTCTGAATATCCATCTTCGTCCTCTTCCCCGCATGCACGCAACCCTCCCCACCATGTCCCATGCACACGTACCCCAGCCAGCTGCCCTTTCCTCCAAGACTTCCCCACAGGTCACCCAGGACGACTGCAGTCTCAGACTCATCTTGTGAAAGTTCTGCTATTCCATCCTGGTTTCTACTCGAGAAACCCAGTGACCTCTCTGCATTCTCTAGGAGTCATGAATGCCTTTCTCTGCTGACGTCAGGTGCCTGGTGGGTGTTCCTCCACCCCTCCCACCCACAAATCTCGGTACTAATCTCAGGCTCCTGGAAGACAGGCTCAGACCGTGCTGGGTCTCGGGAGATACTGAGATGCTCAGCAGATTCCATGTCACCTTCTCATACAGAGAAGCCACCAGCCACCTGCAGCCAACCCAAACTGAGCAAGACATTTGTAAAACATTACCCTGTTATATTCAGCAGGGCGCCAGCACAGAGCAGGAGTTCAGAGCACAGACATAAGAACAGCATGCCTGTGCCCCATCACATCTCCCCCACACCCAATTGTGTGAGCCAGGCAAACAGACTTAACCTCTCTGTGTACCTCAGGTTCCTTACCTATAAAATCAAAATAATAGCAGTGCAGATGTTCTGAGGATTAAACGGATTAGTATTTGAAAAGGCCTTAGAATTAAAATGTTGAAAGTGCTATTTATTGAGATTAAAAAAAAAAAAAAAAGAAAAGAAAAAAAACAACAAACACCTGTTGGGCTAAAAGTTTGAAGGGGGTGTCAGCTCCAGCTGCATGTGTCCATTCTGCACATTCTGAGCTGCTCAGCAGGTGACAAGAGAAAAATAATGGCCATGGTGTCACCCACACACAGGGACAGAGCCTGGCTCTGTGACACTGACTGGATTTCTACAGAGGACATCTGGACAGAGACTAAGCTGCTATAATGACATCTAAAGTCCATCCCTTTGCTCTGGCACATGGACCCAAAGCATTAGGGGACCTGTTAAGTAATTCATGAGCCTAAAACACACCATAAATGAAGAGCACTTCTGAGCAAAGTTGAAATAGGGAATAAACCAGAACACACACCAGTTTTACCTGGGATGTTTAACTGGTGCTTCCCTTTGGAAACTTTTCTGTAACATCTCTGGTGTGGACTCTGACTCCAGCAGAGGGAAGGAACTGGCCAGGGCTGAGAAGAGACACTGGGCTGGCAGGACTGCAGCTGTCACCACAGTTAAGAGGACAGATTCCAGGAAGTTGGGCTCATTCCTGGGGAGAATGACCCTTGGACAGTGCTGATTTAGTTTTTGAGAAACAAGGATACTTTAAAACTGTTTTGTGTGTGTCTTCCTCTAATGTCCTTCTGTTGATTTTCTGTTATCCTCTGTCACTTGGCTTCTACTTGCACAAACAAGGTTCTAGTCAAAGCCAAAAACATCTGGTATTAACAACCCTCCGTACTGCCATGTAATCCCATGGTATGTATGCCTCCACTTGGCGGAAGTCAGGAATATTTTTTGAATAAGCCTGGCATCTCTAAGTGGCTGAAGAATGGGGATGTTGGGAAGGTAAAGTGTGGGGGACAGCAAGCACAGCAGCAAGGCTGTAAGCCCCCCAGACAACAGTGTCCAAGTTTTGTCTTCACACTCCCAATACCTAGAGGTCTACGCCTGGCAAAAAGGAGGCTCCTAACATGGGCTGAGAGCCTGGGTGCAGCCAGAGAGGCAGAGGGGACAGGAGGCTTGAAGGCCCAGGGACCCAAAGAGGGAACCCCCACCCTAGAAAACCACATCTGCTCACCTCACCAGTGTCTGGTTGTGCAGGTCCCAGACCGCGATGTTACCGTCACTGCAGCATGAGAAGCAGACCTTGGAGTCGGGGCTGATGGCCAGGGCGTAGCAGGCAGGGGCTGAGGACGTCAGCTCTGCCTTGATGCGCGGGGTGGGAGCTGCCAGGTCCCAGATGGACAGAGTACTGGCTTCCCCTCCCACTATGAGGGTACAACCATCAGGGAGCAATTTGCAGGAACGGATGTAGTTATCCCTGTTCTGTGAAATAAACATAATTCAATTGCTATGATGCATGACCAAGCAGTAACAATACCATGCTCTCCAACTGCTATCTTGGTTTTTGACTTGAAAAGTGGTATTTTGTGGACACTAATAAAGCAAGAGTTCAGTAGCAAAGATCAGGATCCAGGTGTAACTGTCCCCTTTGAAACAGTAAATAAAAAAACTCCGAGGCTTGCTCAGGCACGTGCAAACTCTTAGATGGAACTATTCCTGACACCCAGTTTCCTGCTGAGTAAAAAGAACTGAAATGATCAGTGGTTGCAAGGTAGGTGTGTACGTACTTCTCTGTGAAGAAACCACTTTTCAAAGCTGGGTTATAAATCTCTGACCTCATCACCTTCCCTTATTTACTACTTGGAAACTACAGACCTACTGCCTATGTTCTGGTTTTCATTACTCTTAAATCTTTACTTAAGACGTCTTCATTAGCACTGTGCCTTCATTAGCCATGTGGATCCTTATTAAGACTTTAACAGACCTGCTTTCTCAAGAGGTAACACAGCTGCTGCCATATTCAAGCCTCTCAGCTCAAAGAAATTGATAAAAGAGGGCATCTCTCTATCAAAACCAACACATATTAAGGAAGGTGAGAGGGGTGCTGAGTGGCTCGGTTGGTTAAGTGTCGGACCCTTGATTTCAGCTGAGGTCATGATCTCAGGGTCATAGGATCCATGATGGGCGTGGAGCGTGGAGCCTGCAGAAAGTTCTCCCTCTGCCTCAGTCCCTACCTCTTGAAAAAAAAAAAAAAAAAAAAAAAAAAAAGGAAGGTGGAACCTAAAAATGTCCCTCCCTTCCCTGAAAGAAATAACTGGTAACCTTCAAACCAAACAGAACTGAAGTTTTCCCTGTGCTTTGACCATGGCCTATTATTCAAAGATGAGAAAGGCTCTAAGCACGTAAATTAAAAAAAAAAAAAAAATGGTGATGAGTATCACAAAACATCCCTACTTTATAGAATGTGGGCCTATGTGTAAGCATGTTGAAATCTCATTAATTGAGATCTTTTAAAGCTGTTTGATTAAAAAGTAAATCAATCACAACTCCAAAAAAAGGCTTTTGCATCTCTAAAACACTGCTGTTCTTCTTCTGGAAACCTCTGTCTCCAGAATCCTCAGCAGTCGCTGGGCAGGCGGTGTGGGTAAACCGCACCACCGACCATGGGAAAGCGCAGGCAGGCACCCTATCGGGGCCAGGGGGGCCGTGATATGTGGTCTGTAAAGTCTGGGGTCACGGTTTAGAGATCGAGACCTGTCCCGACAGGTTCTTTGATCCCGAGAAATGCAAAAACGGTATTCCCTCACTCAGGGGAGAAGGCGGATTCAGGTGCTCTGGGAAAGCATTCTCCCCATTCCCCTTTTGCCTGCGGCCACCCCATTTTCTCGGCAGTGTGATCCATTAACCTTTCCTGAAGTTAAAGTAATAAAACCCGGCCAGCCCTTCCAGGTCTCCCTGAAAACACAGACTCCGTTCAGAATACTTTTTTATGCCACGTTATCAAATGTTTACTATTCAATATTTATCCGAAGGCTGCAGGGAAATTAAAAGTTGAGTGGATTGCAGGGCTCAGAGTCCAGGCCTCGCTGTGCTTTCATCCATTAAATGGGAAACCCCCTTTTGAATACACATTGAAACAAGGACAGCTTCTGTAAACTCCTGGAAAATATCTTTTAAAAGAAATCCATCAGTGCGGAGACTGAACCACTGAAACAGCAGCAAATGAAACCTTCAAGGTTTCATTGCAGGGTGAGGGGTGGGGGAGCTAAACAAACGGCAGGAAACAGAAAGGGTTTCCATTTCCTCATAATGGGAATAAAACCCAGGCCCAAACAGCCATTTCCTTATTGAGTCTCCAGGGAGACATTACCCGGAGGCCAGTTCCTGTTCACTCACCAGACAGTCGAGCTGAGAGACGGGGCTCTTGTTGCCGGGGTGGCTGATGTCCCAGACCTTGACGCAGCCCTTCCCGCCCGTGTACACGTGCCTCGTGGGGTTGCTGATGGTCACGGCGCACACCACCTCCCCGTGGTTCAGGGTGTTGATCTGGCGTGCGTGGCGGGGGATGCCGGGTCCGATGAGGGCGTCGGGGGGGAAGGGGACAGGCTGCATCTGACCGTCTGCGGTCACGTGGAAGGAGTACGCGCTTTTGGAGAGGGGGAGGCCAGGGAGAGAGGGGAGAGGAGACAGAACGTTTAGCACAGAGCAGCTAGTCGTTACCTCAGCAGGTCTACAGGGACGACAGGGAAGGACCGGTGCTCCTCAGGAGTCTCTTGAAATCAGTAGGAGCTGAAGTATTTACTGAAGGAACAAACTGAAAGCACAGGCCAACGGAAGTCTAGGGTGCACCAAAGGACAGGTGTGTTGAACTATGTATTTTTTTCAGTATTTACCGGTCTTTCGATTGTTGCCTAGCCATTCCATAGAGCGTTCCTTCCGATCCCATATCAAATGCTAACTATGCTTCCAAATTAACATAAAATACCTCCTTCCATGTACTTTGTATAATTGTAGGATTTCTTAGCGTAATTTTAAATGACTATTTCTTATGCTTCAGATGAAGTCCGTAAGAACTCATAATAATTTTGCACAACAAACGGTGTATTTCAACATTAACACCACAAAAAGTTTTCTAAAGGCACCGGTTTCAGGCTTGAATTTACTCTCTTTTGCATAATCCAGAGAAAACAGTAAAAGACTTTTGCATCAAGTAGCTTTATGACGATTTCAAGTGTTCTCAACATCTCCCCATCTACCTTGGCCATGACCCCCAGTTTTATCTAAGGCAGCAAAGCTGCTCTCTACTATTTTCCAAGCTTCCCCGTGGCCAGGTTTGCCCCATTCTCACCATGGAGATGTACACGGCTCAACATACATGCAGGGGAGGGTGGCAGTCAGCTCATCACTTCAAAGAAGGGAACCCTGGGGTTTACAGAAGCTCTCTGTACCTTTGGCTCAATTTTGCTATGAACCTAAAACTGCTCTAAAAAATAAAGTTTGTTAATTAAAAGAAAAATAATTTTAAAGGTGGGGGTAAGATCGGGGTTCCTGCTCTTTTCTTACTCCTTCCTACTGTCTAGACTATGAGTCAAGGAGACCAGACCTCCACCAGCCCCTCAGAGCCACAAGGGGACTCTGAAGATGGAAATCAATTGTGGAAGGGCGTAGAACACATGGATAGGATGCAGAGGCCTTGGTGACACTAAGAGGATGTGACCTGCCCTGGGCTGCTGACAGCCAGTATCTCTTATGAGAGAGAGAAATAAACTTTTATGTTACTTTAAGCTGTTTCCCATCCCCCTTGTTACAAACAAACAAACTTAATTCTAGTACATTCTTGTTTCCACCCCAAAATCTTAAAGCATATTTTATGCATTATGATCTAATGATTTAAGCACTAGTATATTACAGACATTATAACATGCACACAAAAAAGATAGAGGGCGGAGGATACACCCCCAACATCCAAACTGATGGAATGATGCACATGGCACTTTGAAGACCACTGCTCTCACTTCTTTTTTTTTTTTTTTTTTAAGATTTTATTTATTTATTCATGAGAGACACAGAAAGAGGGGCATAGGCAGAGGGAGAAGGACTTGATCCCAGGACCCAAGGATCTTGAGCTAAAGGCAATCACTTGACCACTGAGCCACCCAGGCGTCCCTGCTTTCATTTACTTCTTATCTGAAGCATCACTAGGCGTTTTAGAGGTTCAACATTAAGCCTTTTCTATAGGTCTGCATACATAACAAATGAGGTACGTAGAGTTTTCTCCTTTCCGTGACCCTCTGGGATAAGTCTGGGCCCTTTCTGGAACTTGTCATTGGCACCTTGCAGTCTCTTTACAGATCTAACAGACCATGGGTATTAACAGAGAACTCAAATTTTCATTTTAATGCTAACTCAAATTTTGTGAAATAAGCTAGCATGCACAAAATTGAAAACTGATATAGGATATTAGGTTTCCAACCTGCTTACACATAAAACCTACATACTTCCTAAGCTTGAGAAGAAAATATACGTATTGTTTTCTCTCTATGAGAGCAAAATATCAAATACATGAAGGTTAGAAAAAGAACTTTCCCTTCCCCCAAGCAAACGATACGATCTTAGATATATGTGATTTCCTGACAGACTGGTTCCATAACTAATATTACATGGCTAGCTGGACCAAATCCTTAACATTACTCTTAATTTGAATAATCAAGCATTCAGAATGGGAACCCCACAGAATGTCCTAGAAAATAAATATGCATACAAAACTACTATAGCTTCAAGCCTTTACATCAAAACAAGCCATTAAATCCCCTCTGTTTTATGCAACAGTATCCTTTGGTGTCCGTGGTAACACATCAAGCCCACACGATGATACTCTAATACATGAGCCAATGCCAATGTTAACGGACTCTACGCCATTTATTATGGGATATTTGGAGTTGGAATCAAATAGCATTGGATTGCCTTTGAAGATGGAACCACAAGAACTGGAGTTTAACTCCATCATGTTCTAGAAGAATTCTTTAAGGTCCAGTAGCAAGTTATGTGACCCAGCTATCAGGCACTATGAATTGGGACTCTCTTTTGCATAATCCAGAGAAATGAATTGGGACTGAAAATGACAAACAAATGACGAGGTAGAGAGAGGACCGGGGTGTTTCCATGAAACGATCAAACGCAATGTATCTGGTTAGAACAGTGGTTGACATGGGGAGAGAACTTGCCCTTGACAGCTTTCTGTGCTGGTGATGGCACAAGTGAAGGTTCATTTCACTGATGTAAATCACGGTGGGCGCCTCCAGGTTGGCAAACTTTCCATTAGGCACCCTTTTAGCAATTCTGGAGTTTTAGGGGAAGAAAATTCTACTTTGCTTCAATTGGAACCCCACTTGTTAAGGGAGTTGAATGTTCCAGACTAAAACAGATGCACAAAGTGTAGACAGAGAGCTGTACACTGAGTTTTGGAAGACACCCACCTCTCTCCCAGGTGTCTTCTTCTTTAAACCACACATGAGGTCTGTGATCATCATACTGAGGCAATTTAAAATTGATTCACAATGCAGTGAACTGTTGCCAGAAGCTGTGAATATTTCTGGGTCCCAAGGGAAACCCACATGGATGTTAATACATCAGTCACAGGGGGCCTGGCAGGAAGCTGATGCTGCCCGCTGTGCTGGAGAGCCTAATCAAATGAACAAAACCAGAATGACACAAAGGGCTGACGGGTCTCAAAGAGGGATCAACTGGAAGGAAAAACCAGGGGAGCATACGAGAGTCTGGAATTAGTTACTCACCCACAGGAAGAACAAGCATATCGTTGAGCAAAGGCCACATAGATGGCCTATCATGTCAACATTAAGACGTCCCAGAAGGAAACTGAGATCTCTACTTATTGAAGGGGAAACTAGGGAAAGGAAAGTAAAAATCAACCAGGAAGGGGAATTTATAAACAGATAGTGAGGATTTATAAATATCTCCCAAGCCTGAATTCAGAAAGAGGCCAGCCACCAAAGAATGCATATGGAATGATTGGATTTATGCAATTTCAAACACAGGCAGAATTTATCTGTGATGTTGAGCCAGAGTGGTGGCTCCCCTCGGCTACTGGAGAAGACACAAGAGGGGCTTCTTCAGTGTTCTTGGTGAGAAGTCACTTAGTTATATGCACTTTTCTGTATGTGTATCTCAGTGTTAAATACTGAAATTTATTTGTTGGTTCAAGAAAAAGTCAAGAGGGCTTCTGACTGATGATGAAGTAGACTAGGTCTACAGCCAAGTCAAGAGCCCAACTGTTGGTGTTGGGCTGGAGTTAAATGTATAGGAGATGCCCAACTCGCTGGCCTAACTGTGGCCATCCTTACTGGCCTAACTACCTGTAGCCTATAACATGTCCATTCCGGATACACAAGGCAGAAATATAACAAGGTATAGAGCTTGCAGGGGTTGCTGTAGGCTGGAAAGAGCGGCAAAACCATAAAACACTGAACGCCGTCCCACACCTGCATCAGTATTAAAACACCCATGAGGAAAAGTGAGGGCATGCTCAATCAAGGGCTCTTTCATCAACCAGCGGACAAGTGTGAGGGCCAGAATTGCAGAAACGGAGGAAGGTGTGGGATGGGGGGTCAGAAAAACACATGGCAATGACTAGGCAAAGAAAATCAGGAAATCCAAAGATCCTGAAGGGCAAAAGTGGAGAGACAGCCCTTGGCAAAGAGGAGAGGAGGACGTTTAGGTAGGAATGTGGGGCAGAAAGAATGAGTTCTCAGCGCCACCCACCTACACCCAAGAAAGCCTCAGGGAACTGAGACCCTGCCCCAACCCAGCTTTCTGAACAAGCACTTGGTGATTAGGATCTAATTCCGAAATCTGGTTGGAGAACTGAAAAGAATAAAGCCCTCTGGACAGCACAGATGTAAAAACTGGATGAAATCAAACTCCTTCCATGCTGAAGACACATCCTGTATTAGGCACAGAACAGAGGTAAAGGGACTTGAAGGAAAGAGTCCCCACTGAGAAGCCTCCTGGGGACACAGCGGGAAGCTGGAAAACAAGAATGCGTTTTGGAGATGCAGGTTGTTTTGTCCTAGCACACTGACGGCTGCTAATAAAACGATGCTGTTTTCTGTGGCCAAAGGAAAACAGGTGTTGACATAGTCACTGGTTTGCTGTTAACAGGCAGGACCAGCAGTGGTGGATCTGGTAAACGGGGATGAAGAACCTGGGCCTCTGGAGACTGGGTGCAGCCACCTTGGCCTTGGCACCCTCCATGGGTAATCTCTTGCTGCCTTAACAGGTATCAAAAAATCCAATCACGTCAGAAGCCCTCAAGTGCTCTTCGGGGCTCAACAAGCCCCTCACGATTTACAGCGGCTGGGCCTCAGTTCATGTGAGCATCCTGGAGCTGAAACTCCTTGCCACGCAGAACAACGGGCCAGTCCCCTAAAATATCGCATGCTGTCACGTCTCCAAGTTGTGCACAAACTGTTCCCTCTGGCCTAGAATAGCACCGCCTCCCTCCTCAGTGCACGTCACTTGCTCTGCTCTTCAGTCTGCCACAACCCCCCCAGGCAGGAGGATTCTTTTCTGGGGTCCTGGCTCTGCTTGTAAATCTTGACCATAGCACATCTCACACTGTGTACCATTGCATGTGTTTACATTTCTCATTTGTTGTTTCCCCACTCCAGAGTTCTTCGGGGACAGGTGGGCTGACCACATAGCTGGCACTCAGTATGTGAATCTCAATACCCCAGGTCACTCACTCATCGCTACCGTAATTACTTATAGATTGAGGCAGGAATGGTCTCTTTGGCAAGGAGGAGAGGCTAAAGAGAGTGGAGGGTCCTCTAACCACCTGGCTTAAGCCAGCCAACTTTCCCCAAGGGATTTCCAGCAGTCCTACCACATGTCGCTAAGAGAGAGTATCAACATTCTTGAGGGGGAAAAGCGGTCCCTAGAGAGCCAATGTGGACTGAAGCAAAAGGCAGTGAAAGCAACCACAGTAACAGAAGTGAAATTCACAGCCCTCTCCCAAGTCAGCAGAGCCCAGGGACGCAGGACCTGTTCGAAGCAAGCTGCAGCAGAAGCCACCACAGGCCACACACAAAAAGCGCGATCCTGTGTCTGGCGGCTGAAAAGCATACCATAAAGTAAAAAAAAAAAAAAAAAACAAAAAAACAACAACAACAACAAAAAAAAACAGGAAGGAGTCAGGATGCCTGGGTGGCTCAGTGGTTGAGCACCTGCCTTCGGTTCAGGGCGTGGCCCCTGGGTCCTGGGATCGAGTCCCACATTGGGATCCTTGTAGGGAGCCTGCTTCTCTCTCTGCCTGTGGCTCTGCCTCTCTTTCTCTGTCTCAGGAATAAATTTTAAAAATCTTAAAAAAAAAAAATTTGAAGAGACACGATTAGAATTTCAGCTAGTCACTTATAAAAGATGCGGGGGCCATATGTAACTTATTTGTGCCTCATTTCCCTGTATTTACAATATGCCCTGACAAAACATCCAATAAACATGACTGATGAGGTGTGGTAGAAATGGAAGTTGCATGAGAAGATACTTCCAGAAAAGCATGAAGCATAATATAGATTCAACCTCTGTTTCTAGTGTCACAGGATGTAGCTCACTGTCCCTTATTATTTGGAGAGAAGCAGCAGTACAGGAGAGGGTCACTGGCCCATTCGGCTAGTAAGTGGACGGGCCATGACTCACGTTCAGGGCAGCTAGGACAGGCCCACCCCAAAGGTAGAGCTCTAACTCTTCAGCTTAGCTTCACACTGGCACTACCTTGGACATTATCCCCTAAAGAGGGATAACATGTGCCCATTAGGATGGAGACATGTAATATACACAAAAGAAACCTTCTTGTCAATGTCATCGGAGCACTTCATTACCGAGTCCTGGCCCAGGAGGCTATGAAGGCAGGGGCACCTGGGTCACTCTAAGGTAGATGAGAATAATGTAATTTATGACTGTGGAGGACACTCTTAGCCTCAAGAACTAGTATAATGAAGGTGGTGGCTGCGGGATTGTGATGTGAGGTCATAAGAAAATCAGAGCCATATTATTCTAAGATTTCAGGAAAAGAAAATAGGTCCTTGGGAATACAATTCATCTATTTATGGTAAAATCTCCTTCACTGCCAATATAACAAGCTTTACCTTTCACAATTCTTAAGGTCTACATATCTAACCCGTAACGGTTATAAAACACAGGATTTTTCCAGTTTGGCATCCCAGCACCCTCCCAAACAGCAAATATACAGATCAGGGTACAATTCCTACCTTATTTTGAAGATAGCATATCTACATGAATGTAGTAACTTATACTACAAGGTAAGAAATTAAAGCATTAAGATAGGAGACTCCATGTTTGCTTCCTTATTTATTTTAACATACGACTACTCTCATGTTGTGTAAAGGCAAATGTAGAACTTCTTAAAATGGACATGAAGAAAGAAAATTACTCCAGAAAAAAACAGGTGATGGTCTAGCTGACAATCTCAGAGGTTCTCTAGCGAAGTTAGCATTTATGATTCTGGATTCCAGGTCCTACCTCCTCCACCAACTAAAAGTTTCAAAACTTATAAATGTGCTGGGCAGTGGCAGGACTCCCATGCAGGACAAAGATTCAAACCGAGAGATTCCTGGATGAAAAGTAAGGCAAGGGACACCTGGGTGGCTCAGTGGTTGAGCGTCTGCTTTCAGTCCTGGGATCGAACTCCATGTCGGGCTCCCAGCATGGAGCCTGCTTCTCTCTCTGCCTATGTCTCTGCCTCTCTGTGTGTGTCTCTCATGAATAAATAAATATTTTTTTTTTAAAGAAAAGTAATATGAAGAAATGTTTAAGATACAGCCCTTTCAAAGCTCACTTACAAAATTCTAGCGAAGGAACCAACTACTACAGGCCTACAAGCATTATATGAACAAGAAACAAACAGACTATACTTATATCTGATAAACTGAAAGGAATTTCTGAGGAGGTGCAGAGAGGACAGCTACCTGGTAGCTAAACATAACTCACATCAAAAGAAAGGGCCTCACATTTCAAAATAATCTCAAGAAATTAGCTACACATTCCCAAAAGATCAAAGAGTAGAAAAACAGAAATTAAACCAACCCCAAATGTGATAATGAGGCACAGAACAAGCATGTTACTTTGAGCATTTCATAGATCAAAAAACACCCAAATATCATAACATGTGAAAAGAGGGCTGAATTAATTTTCAAATCTACTACATACACCAGCTATGGATTCTAGACATGGTCAACAGATAAACCAGAAGCAAGATCAGGACTGGGACATAAGGTGGGAGGCGGGAGGGGGACTGGCCACAGAAACGTGTCCTTGGCTGAGGCTGGGATGGCCTCTGGTCACTGCTGCAAAGCATGGTTTCCTGAGAGGCAATTTTACCCCATATGTGGTTAAGATTTTCTTTTCTCTTTAGGCTCCAACTCCTAAAAGGTACTTTCAAGATTTATTTAAACATGAAATGAGTGGGTGTAAGATTTCTCAATGACATGTCTAGCATTAAAACACAGGGTGAAGGAACCTGGAACTAAGCTGGAATCTTCAGCCAAACCATTATTATCCTGAGCTGTTACTGACCTCTAGGTGCTACTACACGAGGCAGGGAGAACAAGTTGTGTATGGGGAGGAAAGCAGTATTTCTGGGCCAAAATGATGTCCTGGATGGGGAGGGCAGATCAACAAAGAGATGTTGATCTAACTCAACTTCAGAATTTCTCTTATCAGGGATTTCCACAAAGCTCAGGGGAACACATTTCCTCAACCTAAAAGCGAGTTCAAGTTAAGCTGATCAAACAATACCAATTAAATCTTGCTTTGAGGGTTTGAAAACACAGTCGGGTTACCTCTGGTAACTTAGCAATGCTTATGTCTACAATGCAAAATGTGAATCTCCTCTGGAAGGGATGAATCACAGGGTCTTACACAATCCTGGCCTCATCTCCCACCTACTCAATGCACCAAATATTTGCTTACTGGGTAGTGGTGCTCAAGGGGACAGAGGGACTTTGGAAGCTTCCATTTTAGTAGGGAAGAAGCAGGCAGAAATAGGACATGTGCTCATCATGGTACTTAAGCTCCAAGTGTGCACGGTGTCACAGACATTACAAAGTACTCCTGGAGAGGGATCACATTTGGAAAGCCATCAGTGAAGGCTTCGTGCTATGAAGGCAGCAGCAGAAGCAGTCTTTGAAGGACAGGGAGTATTCCCACAGAAAGAAGACTGGTGAGAATGGACATTGTTCCAGAGAGGAGGAAAGGCTGTCAGGGAGTGGAAGGTTACTTCTTTCAGCCCAGGTGCAAGAGACAAAGAACACACGACACGAGGCTAGAAAAGCAGGTGGGGGTCATAGCACCAGAGGGGCCTGGAATGCCCTGTCACCAGTTTATGTGCAACTTCTGAAGATCTCTGGGTAAGAAAAGAGCCTAATCAGGTAAGCACTTTATAAGGGAGAAAACAGACCTAGGATCTTAATGACAAAAGCAAGTAGGAATCAAGTGAGGATCTTAACAATTAAGATTGGTGGGGCACCTGGATGGTTCGGTCAGTTAAGTGTCTGTTTTTGGCTCAGGTCATGATCTCAGGTCCTGGAATTGAGCGCCACATGGGACTCTGGGCTCAGCAGGGAGTCTGCTTCTCCCTCTTCCTCTGCCCCTCCTCCTGTTCATGCTTACACACACTCTCTCTCTCTCAAATAAATAAGTAAAATCTGAAGAAGAAGAAGAAGAAGAAGAAGAAGAAGAAGAAGAAGAAGACGACGACGACGACGACGAGGAGGAGGAGGAGGAGGAGGAAGAAGAGGAGGGGGAGGAGGAAGAAGAAGAAGAGGAAGAGGAAGAAGAGCAAAATGTGATTTACACAAGGAAGAATCACAGGCTAATGTTTGTGCCCAGATGCCAGAGAATGAGGACTGTGCTGTTAACAAAGATAGGGAAGTTAGAAGAGGCTGGTATAGGGGTGAAGGGAGACAGGGAAACTGACCAGGTTGGTTAGAAAACCCTACTGAGATCTTATATCACTTTAACACCAACACTAGGTACAAAATAGTAGCAATAGGAGTCATCTTGCTCTATTCCACTTTGATTTAAAAAAAAAAAAAAAAAGGTAAGGCCATGGGGCCTTTGCATATGCTCCTTTATACCTCCCCTATGAGGTTAAAGCAGCTCAGAAAACACTTCTTCCTTGACCCTCTCAGACAGAATCAGCCTGTCACAAACTTTAATAGAATAATGTCCTTCTGAGTCATAGCTCTTCTCTCAATTATAATCATGGATTCATTTCTGTGATTATTTGATTAATATTATCTCTCCATCCCTGGGCTGTGAGCTTCTAATAGGGTCCCTTATACCTATGCAGCAGGTTTCCATGAAATCTGTGGGAAAGGACAAGAGGGAAGTGACTGTTAGATTTTAGTGAGCAGATGGTGTAGGAACCTGAAATCACATCCCACAAGATAGGGCTGAAGCAATGGACACATTCTGCCAGGAGAGAAGCCTTTGGCCAGACGGTCGTCTCCAAATATCTGAAGAGCTGTCACAGGGATGACAGATTAATGGTGCACCATGTGGTCTCAAGGCGTAGGAAAGAACCAGGTTCGATGGATAAAGGTTCCAGAGAGACAGATCTCAGCTCGAGGGCTGCAATGGTTTTCACACAGCCAGGGAAAATGGCTTGCTCCAGGTACCAGAAGTCACCACACTAGACCTGCTAGGTCAGAGGCACACAGCCACGTGGTGAGGCAGTCATAGGAGATGTGAGCCAAATGAGCATTTACCCTAGAAGCACTTTCAAAGTCCCACTGGGAAGTCCCCCAGCTGTGCTAACCCAGAGGAACTCACCCATTTGCAGAGGAATCCCTCAAGCTCTGTCTGCACTGGGAGCATGTTGCGGGCTGCCCCTTGTCCCTGCAAGGGTCCACATTTTCTGCCCCCTTTGCTCTGCGGGCTTGTTTTTCCTGCTCACGCTCAGTTTTCAGTATCTCCTCCTTACCCCAAGAAGTCCTTCCCATCCTCACCACGGTCACTCTTGACTTGTTTGCCTAGCACCCACTGTTCTGCCTTCGCAGGGCCACACAAACATACTGCAGCCTTTGTCTCTTTAGTGTTTCCCCATCAGAGGGGCCCCAAGGGCGGGGAAGATGAACATTCTCCTTCCTGGAGCCTGCCCAGCACGGAGCACAAAGCCTGGCACACAGTTCTCTCTCAAATGTCCATGAGTAACCATCTGTCGCCCTACCCAAATATTATTTCTTGGTATTTGTCAGAGGATGACATTCACAAACCTTTACCACCCCTTTTTCTTTTTTTTAATTTTTATTTATTTATGATAGTCACAGAGAGAGAGAGAGAGAAAGATAGAGAGAGAGAGAGAGGCAGAGACATAGGCAGAGGGAGAAGCAGGCTCCACGCACCGGGAGTCCGACGTGGGATTCGATCCCGGGTCTCCAGGATCTTGTCCTGGGCCAAAGGCAGGCGCTGAACTGCTGCGCCACCCAGGGATCCCCCCTTTCTTACCCTAACCCTGGCCATGCTGGTTTGTCACCGTTTCTCTTAAGTGCCTCAGACCAAAGCTGTTCAGAGTGTGGTCTGCAAATGTTTGCTACTGTCCGCACATAGACCTGCTCACTCGGGGACAGGAAGTGTTGAAAATGGTTATACAGCAACTTGACAGAATCGGTTCACGACAGCTGACTCTTGTAACTAAAAAACCAGGACTTATGTTGTGTATTTTTCTTCCTTTATTCATCCCTATTTGTCTGTTCCTCATGTTGGGAAAAGACTGGTCATCATAGATGTTTTGAGAAGCACTGCCTGGGGGAGTGCACCTTTACTCAACAATGAGGACAGGAACCCTCTCATAGTAGCTAATGGATTAAAACAAAGAGAGTAAGATGTAATATAGCCCAGATCCCAGAGATAATGGTGAGCTCCATATTCCCCTCTGATATTCACTTGATCTTCCTCACAGAATACAGCTTCCCTCAAACTTTAAAGAAAAGCCAAAAAAAATATATTTTCACTGTTTTGGAGAGCAAAAACCACTCTGATGCAGTCACTCTCACCTGTGACTCTCAGGACTTTGCTGTCACATCCACTGTCACTGTCCCTGAGCATGTCATATCCTAGCTTAATACAGCTGGGAACACAAAGAAGCCCAAGGTGCTTACAAGCCAAGGACATGAATATTTTGGCTCTAAGAAGCATGACACCAGTATTATCATAGAAGGTTTAAAGTTTGTGTCTAATTGCATTATTAACACACACACACCCCAACTATAAGGAGCTAGGTCTGAATTAATGGTCCTCTACATGCTAACCTCCAAGACCATCACCATAGCCTAGAGCTCTTCCCAGCCCACCCCATGTGCCTCATACCTCACACCCCACTCAGGGTGGGGTCTTGGCAGCCAGATACACCCTGACTCTTGAAACTGGCTTTCCCTAATTGTCAGCTGAACTTGCCATTATTTTCCCCTGAAGATTCATCAGTTACTATTAATTATTGCTTCTTATCACATTACTCATGTGCCCTTTATTCACTCGCCAGTCTGCAGGACACACCACAGCTACACTGCCACCAACAACAGACAAGAAATACCCATTACATGCCCGGGGGCATCCCAGGCTGGAAGCAGAGGGGCATACCCAAGATAATACACTACCTAGCAGTTCATGAATTTTCAAGAATGATTTGCAACACTGTCCCTAATCCTGCTCTTCCCTGGGTCTAGCGTGTCACCATAAATTCTTAACATCTCTTCCGGTTCTTAGTGTAGACAAAGTCTCATTTCATCATGAATCAAATTACCATGAAATAGATATTATAATACATGTAAAATCGAGCCATGGGAATCTGTTTTCCAAAATGCAGGTGATGGAGGTAAGGAATTCCGTTTTTCCTCATGCCGCTGGTTTATTTGAAGAAAGGCTCCAGTCAAAATCACACAAAGATGACCAGGTAGTTGAATGGACCACTCAAATTAATGTAATACACAACATGCATCAAACGCATAAATAAAAGCAGAAAGCAACCACACAAAGGTAGAACAGTATAAGAAAAATAAACCGAAGGTCTGTAACATGTACCCCAATTTGGAAAAAATCCAAATTGTAAGGGCCCTACAGAAAAGCAGAGTATGTGCTGGGAGGTAAGACAGATATTCCACCCCCCTCAATATTTCAATTTTGCTTTGTTATGAAAATTAAGAACTTTAGGAATTCTTCAAAATCACATTTCTAATTACTAACATATGGAAAGCCAAGTGATTTGAAAGGACACCGAAAAAATAGCCAATGGGGTTTTTCAAATTCTGAATGCTGTTTTGCCCCTTCAATTTATTTATCTTGCTTTCCCACAAAGCCACTCTGCATTTTATAGTCTAGGACCTCTCAGAGTGAAGCACGCACCAAACTTTATGGGGTGCAGGGCGGGGGCGCAGGTGGGCAGGGAGGTTCCAACTTCAAATGCTGGCATCCAATAGATGTCACAACTACCCTTCATACACCCCTAGTTTCCACTCAAATAAGAAAAAGTATAGCACTGAGCCAGGGACAGGGACAACATGTTTCAAATTTCTGAGATTTCAGGAGTTCATGACAGCTTATTACTGCCCACAACACAGTCCTGTTGAAAATCTCCAGCAGCTGACCAAAGTTAAAGCAGAGCAGCTTTCCGAAGAAGGGTCAAGCAAGGAGGGCCAACCACCCCCAGTTCTTGCCTCCCTCTAGGTCCCAGCGACAACAGCTTCTCTCCAGAAATAACTAAATGCATGAGATCACCCATAGTGAGAAAACAGAGGCATGACACCTACAAGATGCCTATTTATAGAAAGTGTTAACACTCCTCAGGAAAAGACACTAGAAATCTCCTTGGAAACGTCCAAGCCTGTGCTCCCTTTGGAATTCTAGTCTGCTAATAGCCATGACTAAGTAATTGCCTTTAAAACAAAACTGAGGAGAGTTGGAGGTACTTACGGTTTCCCCCCAGGGATTCCTGCCAGGTTGGGAGGGATTGTAGGTACTCGCATGTGAGGGGGAGGATCAAACCCAACCTGGAAACAAGAAAGAAGACATTAAAGACTCAGTTCATACAGAGTAGGCACTTTGTGAACATCTATAGACTTCTCACTAGAAACTCATAGACCTCTAAAGCCACATAAACAGGAACGGTAACATGTGCTAATGCTTTTCAAAAGAAAAATTAGTAATAGAACCACCTGTAAATACAACAGGCCATACTTCTTTTTGGGTTGGTTGGAGTGTGGTCTATCTGTACATCGAGAACCAGCTTCCCATAGTAAAGACTTCCTGTGGACCTGGGATATCCTGCCTTCCCCAAAAGGTACAGAGAACAGTATGTTTGTCTGAGTCAGGATTTCTTGGCCTTGGCACTATCAATGTTTTGAGCCAGATGGTTGTTTGGGGCTGTCCTGGGCATGGCAGATGTTTTAGCACCACCCTTGGCTTCTAGACTCTGCGTACCAATAGCATTCCCCACTTCTGATCCATGGTGGTGGTCGGGGGGAGGGGCAAAATCACCCCCAGTTTCATACCACTGGTCTAATTTACTGCATAAACATTCATGGATTCTCTAGTTTTTTTTTTTTTTTTTTTTTTTTTTTTTTTAAGATTTTATTTGACAGAGAGAGCACAAGCAGGGGGAGTGGCAGACAGAGGAAGAGGGAGCAGCAGACTCCTCCAGGAGCAGGGAGCCTGGGATCATGGCCTGAGGGGAAGGCAGACGCTTCACCAATTGAGCCACCCATGTGCCCCTGAACATGACATATCCTAAACAGCCAAAAGAAATATATAGGGACTTCTATTTGCTACAGGTTATAATCTATTCACTTTCCCTGATCCAATTGAGGATTATAATCACTTTGGCCCTTTGCGGTAAAAAATGAGGCTATTCACATAGTGGTTAAAGACTGGACAAGAAGATGGGCAAGCTGGCCCAGAGTTCAGCCACTTCTGCTTTCTCTCTGCTGCCCTGAGATCACTGCTTACACCTGAGTCACACTGTTGGGTTTAAAGAATAATATAGGCACGGAAAGAAAAAGTTACACCTTCTCAAATATTTTTTCCTAAGAATTAAAGAAGGTAAAAAAAACTTCAAGAAAATGAATGAAAAGGCTTCTTTCTGTGAGCTACTTGAGTCATTTCATTGCCTTCCAAAAAAAAAAAAAAAATCTACTTGGGGGGAGAAAACCAGATGTCCCCTGAATCGCAAAAGTAGCTCCTAAACACTGCCTTGTTTCATCCACAAAAACAGTAAACCAAGAAGCGCCGAGCCCTAACTTAATGAAGCAGCATAGTGATGGTGGCAGGCGGGGTGCAGTGGGGACACTGGGGCTCTGTTTGGTGGGCAGGCGCAGGTGAAGGTCCAGATCCTGGCTCACCTGCCTGCCAGTGCACCCACCTGCCCTCCCACCTGCCCGCCCACCCGTGGCATCTACGATTGAGGAGTGCCCGTAGGCCACCACAGCAACGGCGGCAGGGGTCCTGGCCCTGGCTCACCTGCCCACTATGCACCCACCTGCCTACCCACCTGAGTGCCCATCTGTGGCACCTACCATCAGGGAGCGCCCGTAGGCCACCACGGTGGTGGCGGCGGGGGCCCTGGCCCTAGCTCACCTGCCCTCCTGCCCACCTGTGCACCCACCTGCCTGCCCACCTGCATGCCTGTCCGTGGCACCTACCATTGGGGAGCGCCCGTAGGCTACTACAGCGGCGGCAGCGGCGGCAGCGCTCATCTGCGGGGACATGTTATGCAGGCTGGCGTAGGCGGCGCCGGGGCTGGTCAGCTCGCCGTTCATGCCGGCGTGGGGTACCATCCCGAACGGGGCGGGGTATGGGCCAGGCACCGCCAGCGGCGTCCTCAGGCCGGCCGCTGCAAGGAAGCACAAGATGTGCAGGATGTCACTCAGCCAGCGCTGTGGTCCAGCCTGACCGTCAACTCCAGAGTCACCTCTAGTGCCATTCACAAGGGGTGAGGACAAGGATGGCCTGGGTGACATAGGGGGCGGTCATCACCACCCACTCAGCTGAATTCATCTCCAGGGAAGAATGAACCCCAGGGGAAGCACTGTCCATGCATTTTGTCCTTGGCTCCCCAGCACTGGGAAACCAGGCAATTAAAATTAATAAACTGCACTATTGTGCCCGATTCACAGAAGGTAAACCAAGGCACAGGGCACTACCTGTTTATCTGACTTAATCTCAAAATAAGGTTTTGGTAAAATCCAAGATTCCTCCTAGAGTCTAAATTTTCATTCCCTGTTACCTATTCCAAATGAAGACCTGACTCTGGATTCATGACTGAAACCAAAGCATGGGTTTAGAAGGAATCTTCTAGGGCCTATTTTCGTCTGGGTCCAAGGTGTTAAAGAAGATTAAGTTAAAAGTTACTAATTTATTCATGGGCTGGAGACTCCGTGAAACCCCCCCAATTTCTAATGACAGACCACTGATTCCTGAGGGATATACCAGGAAAAAAAAATGGCCAACTAAAAAGTAAGCAAGAAGCACACTTGGGAGGGCAGTTTTGGTTAGTATTAGTGAACTCATTAATGCAAGTGATAGTTTGGTCAGGAGCTTATGTGCAAATAATTATCGGAAACTTTATTGAAGTCCCTGGAATTTGGATTATTTGTGGGGAGGGGGTGGTGGTAGTGGTGGAGCCAAATATAAACAGTCGGAGACCCAACAGGGTGCAGCTGCTGAAACCTAAGGACAAACATCTGTTTCTTATCATGGCTTTTCAGGGATGGGAAGGAGGCGGGCATTGAGTGTGTTTCATATTCATGGGGAAATGGCGTCAGGAGTGCACACACAACGACCCAAGCCAGGAAGGGGAAACGCAAAACAAAGCACAACAAGAGGCAATGTTGCTCTACCCGCTTGGTTAACGAGGGGGTCCATGGCTGGAGGCTTGCCGAGGCCTGGACGGAGTCCTGGAGTGGCACTGGTGCCCGGCGTTGGCATATCGCTCCGAGGCGTCGGTGTGCTGGATTTCAGAACAGGCGTGCTGGCTTTTTCATGCTGGTATCATTAAACAAATTAAATGAGTATTATTTTTAATCCAAGCCATATTACACAATTTATCACAACAGCAGCTGGGACACTTGGGCACCTTCTAGCTACTCCCTCAGCCAATTTTCATAAATCCACACAATGTTGACAGCATTAACTTGTGAGCGAGAAATGTTGACCTTTCCTCTTCCTGCCAGAATTAAAACTCTAGCTAGAGACACAGAACATGATCACACTTCTTCCTCCGCAGATTTTATTTTAAAAAGTATTTTTCCATCAGGCATGTGGACTTTGGATGTGGGCCAAGTCAGAACGATGACCACCCAGAGAAAAATCCCCAGGCACTTCAGAAACAAATGGCTGGGTCACTGAGAATGTCAGAGGGAGGATCCCTCTTCTAATCTTGCCTGTTAGTGGCAGTAGGATTGAGACTATTAGTGAGAGGCAGCAGGGCCATGGATTTGATGAGAAACAAACCAGCATCTCAAAGGCAAAAGCCCGAGGAGTCCTGTCCCTTTGAGAGCTGTGTGAGGTGTTAAGCACCACTGCCCATTTGCCTACATGACAGATGTTGACCTCTAGCGCAGAGGCCATCAGGGGTGTGGCAGTAACAGGGTCATGGGGCATCATCCTCTGCATCTCATCCATTCCTTTAAATCCCAGTCTGAGGAACACTGTGGAGAAGCCAAGAGCATGCATGGGATAGGGAGAGAGACCCTAGCTCCCTCTGGCCTTGGATCTGATGGGCTGTATAAACTTGGCAGGCTCCTCAGACTTTCTTCCCCATAGGTGACAGGGATAATGCCCAGGAAGACTGTATAAGCATCACACGTAGAGCTGTTATGTCTCAGCTTTTGTGGGTTAAGAGATGACATGCTCCACGTTATTTGTTGAATGGTTGAAAGTAGGAACAGACAAGGAGGTTCTGCCCTCCCTGAATCAGTTTCAGGCCTCTTGGGGCGTGACCACTTGAGTACATTCCCATTCTGACCCCCAACCCAATGCCAACATGCCCCAACACAATGGGTCAGTTGAAAATAAGGTACTAAGGGTCCTCTGAACCACAAAGGAAAATAAACTGCTAAACAGGCAGAGGACAGCTCATGGGACCTACCAAGCTCATTTCTTTGGATTTCAAAGAAGTGGAGCTTCCTGAAGAGGCTGTGGACGCCGGGCTGCTGGAAGCATCTTTCTTCAGCAGGCGGTTTTTGTCGATCCCGTTTTCCCTGGGTGAATGGGCAGGGCTTGCTCGTGGAGAAGAAGGGTCCTCAACAAGCATAAGCAAAGCTTGTGTGATTTCACTTATAATGGATGGACCTTGCGCTTCACAGATTCTATTTCCACACTAATTCTCTATATTAAAGGAGGACCCTTTAAGTCCTTTAGATCTGGAGCACTTGGGAGTGTGCACCCTGACTAGCAATGTTGTTATAATTAACGGAATTAACAGGATGGCATTTGCAAACACATCCATGAAGACAGCACAGAGGGAGAAAACATCCAAGAACAATTCTACCCTTCCTCATGTTCAGATACTTTTCTCAGGAATGAAAAAGGCACCAAGCCTTTTTCCCAGGGCACAGGAATGAAAGGGGCACTAAGCACCCAACTTACGAATCCTAAATGACTGGGAAAACAGATTTTTTTAACAAAAGTTCGTGTCAGATCACTATTGCTCCATCTGTGAACCACCATGAAGTTTCTAAGGTGTAAAGTTGTGAGAAACTAAAATACCATGGCTCTACTTTCTGTTTCTCATAAGTCACTCTGAAAATAAAGTTTGAGAAAATGAGTGGCTACCTCATTAGACACATCCACAACTAAGTTGTCATCGCTTTTGTCACCATCGCTGTCCTGGAAAAAGAAATTGTAATGCCATTTATTAAAGGGTTAGAGGCCCAGTTAAATTTCTATAGTTCTTGGTAGCAGACAGACTGAAAAATGGCCCAGGACATGCCTATAGGTTCCCTTCCAGACTGCGAGGCAGAGTCACTAATATTTCCTTCCCCTGTCATCTGATGTGGTCTACCCAAAGCCCCAAGCAGAAATTATTGCAGTGGCATGCCTGCTATAGATCATACTGGTGAGGGCAAGTTGCAAACATGGGGTGCATAGTAAGAGCTCAATAAATGTTTGCAACAGCTGAATCTCTCTTATAATCTGAAATCCATGCATGTCCTTCCATCAGGGCTCTTTTCCCATGGGATGTCAAATTAAGAACATAATTTCATGTCATTGCTTTAGGTATATTATCCTGAAGATAGCCAACAAATCTTGTGTTCACAGACAATTTGTAATTATAAGGACAAACTTCAACCATGTTCCCATGAGGTTGCTAACTACTTAAGAAAAAAAAGCAAAAAACCTATAAACAATGAAGCTATCTACTTGGCTGGGATAACATACCAAGATCTAACCTCATGTTAAGAATAAACCTCTTTAGCAATCAGCATGGAATATTTTTGGAGAGATGGAAGGAAGAGAGGATGGCAAAGTCTGGAGGGCACTAATACCTTGCAGTAGGGCTTTGATTCTCCATAAAACTGTAAAATTTGCTAATCAAGGAAACTCCAAGGTTGTACTAAGTTTGAGAAAGCTTCAGAAAAGCTATTAAATTGATTATTTTTTAAAGATTTTATTTATTTATTTGAGAGAGAGATAGAGAGCACAAGCAGGGGGGTGGGAGAAGCAGGCTCTCCCGTTGAGCAAGGAGCCTAACATGGGACTTAATCCCAGGACCTTGGGATCATCACTTGAGCTAAAGGCAGACGCTTAACCCACTGAGCCACCCAGGTGCCCCAAAGCTATTCAATTTAATTATGTGATCACTAAATCAATCAACCTAAGGGCAAGACTGAAAAAGTCTTTCTTAGCCAAAAGACCTCCTGTCCTTTAGTACAGAATAATACAATGAGTTTATGAAAGAAGTAGGATCTCATAATGGGCCATAACTCTCAAAAAGGAGTAGGTCATTAATTTTTAACCCAAACAATCCTTTTACTGATGTCACTATCAATTACAAATACATGAATGTTTGACAATTTGTAATAATAAGTACAAGTGCAACTAGCCATGTTGGCTTTTGTTGGGGCCTTCAACTCTAGTGAGAAAGTTACACTCAACTTTAAATTCATATCTTTTACATGTTTTTTTTTTCTAACTGTATCTAGGGTTTTACATGTGGAAGACCCAATTTACTTTCTTCAACAGTATGTTACTAGATTTATTTTGATCATTGTTGTTAAGGAACCATGCAATTCACTAGAACACATAAAATTATAACCAATGAGGAAGACTGAGTAACTCAGTTTCTTGAAAGAACTATTTTCATCTAAGAAAAAAAATAAAACTAAAGAAAATTTGCTTTTTCTGTTAGTAAAGACCACAGAAAAGTACAAATATTTTCAGGTGTTAAGAACACAAAAATGGGGATGCCTCGGTGGCTCAGCTGGTTAAGCATCTGCCTTCTGCTCAGGTCATGATCCCAGGGTCCTGGGATCCAGCTCTGTGTTGGGCTCCCTGCCCAGTGCAGAGCCTGCTTCTCCCTCTTCTCCCCACTTGTGTTGTCTTGCTATCTCTGTCTCTCTCTCAAAAAATAAATAAAATCTTAAAAAAAAAAAAAAAAGAACCCAAAGATGGTGGTAAAAAAAAATAAACAAAATGTTTTCCCTTTTAGAAAAAAACTTACAAAAATATTTCATATACTGTACAAATTGGCAAAAAGTAGCAAAGAACTCATTTATTATAATGGGACTATGAAATTGAGTCCTTAAGTAGCCTATAATTTCAATCTTAGCTGTGTTTCAAATCCTGCAAATGTGAACCTTCACAATACAGTGTACACTGGTCAATACATCACCCTCAACTACCTATACATTTGGACATACTTTATATGAGCAGGTTATAAAACAATAATGTAGAGCTATGGATTCTAGATCACTTACTACTAAATATCTACCTGGGCCTCATGCACAACAACTCAAAATTATATTACTGGCAACTTCCAAATTTCTACATGTCATGGACCTTCTGAATAGCTTATTAACAGTTGATGCCATATATAAAAGTACCTGCTAGGACACTGGCTGTAGGCAAAGGTGAGGGGCAAACGTGTGCCACAAAAAAAGTTTGGACTGGGATGGGGATAACCTACACTCAAAGTTCTTGTAATGTTATCATAGTGCAAAGGATGGACCAATATAAGGGCCTCTGGCAAAATATCCACTCCTAGGCCCTCAGTATGGAGATCCTAGCCACAGTGATGAAGAGCATGGATTCTGGAGTTAGACTGCCCCCAGGCTCCACCACTAACTCTGACCTTGGGCAAATCACTTCTAAGCTCTGTGCTTCAATTCCTTTATCTAAAATAGAGGTGATGGTACTGAACTCCCTGAGTCATTTTAAGAGTCAGATGAAACAATCCATGTAAAAACCACAGAGTACCCAACATTAACAAGCTGTTGCTCAGAAACTACTTCCCACTGTTAGCTATTGGCCTGAACCAGCCAGCAGGAGGCAGAGAGGCCCAATATGTAAACCCCCATCTAGCCCCATCTCCACCAGAGATGGACACATCTTCTATAAGCAATGGGAAGTGGACTAGTCCAGCATTCTACTCTCATAGCATTCCTGAGAATGTGTCCATCTTGGAATAGACACACTCAGAGATACACAAGAAAACCCCCAAGTCATCTACCATCTGCAATGTTTATGACCCTCAGACTTGAGCCAATTGCCATTTGGCTTGGTTTGCTCTCCTCAAGAAATGTGGTTCCAGATACATATGAGTCAAGAGCCCTTCCTCCACAGTCACGCGTTCTCAATCTGCCGGGTCTGACTCTCCAAGGTTTTTTCCATTGTTATCATGGACTTAACATGACCAAAGTGCTAGCTGTTCAAGAGGACGAACTCTACTTCAAGATTGAATATGAGTCTGAAGAAGTCAACAGAATAGCATCCAAAGAAGTATTTTTGTGACACTAATTGTTTTTACCCTGATTATTTTAGCAGGACAGGCTACCAAAATTGCAGGGCCCAGGACAGATGAAAATGCAGGATTTGAAGATGGTGAAAGCAGAGCATTAAACCAAGGGCAAAGACTCTTTAAGAGCAGACCCTGTGCAAATGCATTGGCTGTATGTCCACGAAACAGGCCCCGAACACTAGTATCCCCTCTTGTGAGGAACTTAGACAGAAAGCCTAAAATGTACCAGTGAGTCTGGCGGAACATAGTTTATAGCTCTAGAGGAAAACAGTACCCTTTTAAGAATCTATCCTCTTTACAGTCTTACTTTAAAGGGTGTGGGATTATCACTAAGATCTTAGAGCTTGTAGGCTCCCTTAGAAGGTGAGTAAGCAAACAAATACTGTTTCAAGTTCTTTATTTACTTACATAGTGGCTGGAGTCCTTATCATCCACCTTTCTTTTTTTGATGTCATTGGGAAATTCAGGCCCATTTCTGCGTTTATCTGTGCCCCTTAGACTGTCTGGGACCAAGAGAGAATTACTCTGCAAGAAAAAAAAAATTAATCAAAGATTCCTTGCCAGGTCTCTTTGTACACATAAAAACCCAAACTGGATGTGACCGCGGTTTTAGAAAGGTGATACCTACACAGCCTTTCATTCCATGTAATTCATCTCGGCTGAGGACTTTGATGGCAAACATTTATAGAGGTTCAAGCACTTAAAAGGGAGACCCTGTCTATGCAATTAAACCATCCAGAGCCTGGTGGATCCTTCAGGCCCTACTCACTTTAAATGCTCTTGCATCCTTTTTTCTGTTAGAGAATCGGGAGCTTGCTGTTTACATGTGGATGTGTTTTTATTCTCTCCTATTGTGATTTCCTGGTCAGGAATATACATGGCCCGTGAGCAGAACCTGAGATTATTCTATCAGATGTACTCTGTGACTAACAGTCAATGTGTGCCCCTCGAAAAAGACACACAGAGAGCAGGTGGGATTAACAGCAGGGCTTCCTAAAAGGCAAATCACATTTTCCACAGCAACAATGAAGGAACTCCTTTGAATTCTTTTAATTTACTGTTGAAAATAAGATTTGGTGTTCCTCGCCAACAGCACTGAAATTTAAGACCCAAAGCGAGTATTTCAGCCAGTGAATCTTCAACAGCAAGGCCAGCTCCGCTGCACAAAAGCAGGAACGAGCACTAATCTTTTCTACCAGCCACACATGATACTTTCATTCCCATGTGCTAAGTACGAACTGTTGACCCAAAGAAAACAGGCATTTTTAGATATTTGGGGGGGGGGGGGGTCACATGATCTGACATCCCTTCAATTCCCATCTCCCCTCAGGCTAAGGCATCAGAACATGTTACAATGAGTCCTTTTAAGTACAGGATTAGCATATGCAAGGGGGCAATTTGTTCAGTGATGTGTTAGTGCCTTGAAGGATGCTGAAGGAGCCATGCAAAAATCTCCCACACAAAGCAGATAACTTCAATTTCTCGAAGATGTTGGAAAACTACCAGGGTGATGTCCAGGGTCAACAGACAATTGTTACCTTTCTCTGCCACAATTTAAAAGAGAAGGGGCTGGGGGAAACTTTTAAGTTAGACCACCTCTAATGCAATGGCATATACAGGAAGCAAAAATTTAAAAGCCAGTGGGGGAAAAGGGTAGGGGGAAGGGGTATCTTTGCTCTTAACCAGCCCAAGGTAATCAGCCAGGTGGCTAGGTGTCAGAGCTCCCTCATGGAAACTGTGGACCCCACCATGGGAGCATTCCCAGCTCAACTACACACAGGAAGAAATCAAAACTGGGAGCCAGGAGGCAATCTGAATCAGCCTCTTTGCCCACTGCAGGGGCTGACACTGAAGTGAGCTGAGCTTTGATTCATGACCATTCAAGCTACACAAATGCAGGAGGTTTACATAAAAGCAGAGGGAGGGACTCATGCAATTCAATACGGGGTGGCTTAGAGTAATGTCTTTAGCACAGTGTGTGGGGCTGAAAGGTGAGCTGGCTGGATCCCTCTACTAATTACCGTGGTAAATGTCTGCTAAAAACTAACCCCTCCGACCCAGACCCACTGGCTGATAGGACACAGGAGACTTCACAAAACTCCTCAAAGTGCTAATGTGCACTCCAAAAAGGTCAGTCACAGAGTGGAATAGCAGCTTGTGCTCGTCTGTAAACAGTGTCCAAATACACCTGCCTGGGTCCTAGATTTTATCAGCATTCAAAATCTCCTTGTCCAGACTGATCAGATGCGCTGAGGGCAGCACCAGAGAACACTCAACTTTACATTTAAACCAGTGCCCAGAAGAATGTGGCACAGCCTTGGTGTCCATTGGCAACTCTAAAGTTAAGGATCTCTCTGCAGGGTCACCTTCAGAGCCTTCCTGCTGTAACCAGCACCGGGCATCCAAACCACTCAGTTATTCAAAGACAGCTTTTTAACGATTTTATTTATTTATTTATTTATTTACTTATTTATTTATGATGTCAAGTGGTACTGTAAACATAAAGGTAAACTAAGCTTCTGTTAGCAACAATGCAATTTCTGTTAGAAACAGTAACATTTCTATAGTTGGACCTGTAAGTCTGACAAGCTTTGAGGCCTCTGCTTCTGCATGTTAGAAGTTACGGCTGTAATTCTCGCTTGAACGGCTTAAATGAGGCCTATCATCTGAATAGGTTTTGAAAAGCTCTGGAAGTTCCTATAAATTCGGATAGGGCTAGTAATTAGCACTGCTACTTATGTGAAAATTGGCTTCATTCAAAATGGCAGACTCAGACAAGTTACAAAACACAAGTCTCATCATACCTTTGATGCAGTAAAATGGATTCAAAACAAGGCAGCAAAGACTGCAGGCAGGGAAGGCACAGAGGAGCGACAGTCAGGAGCCAGGGGTAGCTGGTGCATGGGATAGCACTGCCAAAAGTGGACCACTTCCTTTTACCCTTGTTCCCATGAACCCAGTCTTCGTGGAATGTCCCCAACATCTTCCAGCCCTGACGCTGCTTTCATTGTTGTTCCTGATTTAAGCAAATAGTTCCAGCCTAATGAACTTCACTGTTGGCAATAACAGCTGCTTTGGTTAACTACTGCCTAGGTGACCCTAATCTTTATGATTCTCTCATGCACTCCCCAGAAACCCAAAAGTGACTTCACAGGTATTATTACTGGATGTCTCATGATACCAGAAGTTTGTTTTTCCCTCATGTTCTGTGTTTTCCCTCACACACCAGTTTGTGTTCCCCATGACCCATCAGTCATACTGATGGCCATTATGAGCCATTTTATATGCATTTTAAGAATAAAGAGATTATACCTGGGTACTGATTATCATTTGGATCTTTCAGAATTTATCTGGATTCTATCTTGATTTGTTAGATCTGGACTAGAATAAGATAGCTTCACATTGAATGTTAGCATTTAATCAACATCTTCCTAAATGGAGGAAGCCATTTGCACAAGAATGAAACTGGGGTTGCTTCAAGTATTTTTTTTTTTTTAACTTGTACATCAGAAACACAGAAGGTAATTAGGGTCACAAGTCTGAAGAGGCCAAAGCAGCCCTAAAAGACTTCCCTGTTCATCCTCTTCACTCCCCTCCTTTTATCTGGAGGCTGCCCAGAGAGGGGAGGCGATTTACCTAAAGTCACCAAGCTCTTCACATTAAGTCAAGGCATCTCTACTCCCAGAGGAGCGATTCTTAAACTCAATTTATAAACATAAAATACTGGCCCCCCACATATTTATCACTTAAAAGTCACACTGGCTCTTTAACCATTTAACATTCTCATTGGACATAATAATGCCTAATGCATGCTGCAGGCTTTTTCTCTGACTGCCTTCCAAGCTCCCCAAAAACCACAGTCTCTCTCTCTCTCTCTCTCTCTCTCACACACACACACACACACTTGGTTTTATGACACCAAACGAAGACACACATACCCTTGGTTTTATGACACCAAACAAAGACCATAAACCTAGAACAAAGAAATTACATTCTACATTAAAATGACCTGAAAAGTCCCAAATGCCTGCCTTTCCATTCCTGAAGCCTGCCATTTATAATCCAAGATGCACAGCAGAACAGGCCTCAGTAGTGAGGAACAAGTCATCCAGAGACCCACGGCACCAGTCCACGTGATGACAGTCATGGCCGATGGCTGTTCTGCAGACATAGCTGCCACCAGACTTCTCCCAGAGTCCGTATTTTGAAAGATTTTAATCTACCAAACAGCATTCATCAAATAAAGTTCATTTTCAAACATTTAATCTGCCAAATAAATATTTAATTGTGAATCAGAGGGGTTTTTTTTTGATCAGCATGAGATCTCATGTTACCACACTGACTGATACACTCTAATTCTAGCCAAGAAACTCAATGTTTTATTCACCTTGCAGCTGGTGAAATTTTAGTGTCTGCCAGAATTTTTCAAAAACGATAATTACTGGGCAGATTTCTATTACAAATGTCCCGAGGTCTGGGATTTTTGAGACTGTGTATGTAAGTCTCCCTTTGTTTTAAAATTGTTTTAACTAAACAAAATCATTTTATTTACTTTGTGTCTTCCACAAGAGCTCAAAATTGGACATTTATACCGCCCTCAGGGGAGATTACAAATCTGAGCAAATCAAGGTCTGAAAACACATTGACTTCAAAACAAACGAAAATTCTACAACCATAATGGTTTTCCATACCTTATGTGTTGCACACTTAGGGGAACAGAGCCAAGTAAAATGATAAAGGGAGAGGTATATCTGACAAGTCTCTGGAGAAAAAGGATCCCCGTGGAACGCTGAATACCAGAGTCAGAAAGAGGGTCCATAAGACCTGTTAGCCTCACTGGTATGACTGTCTCTCCATTTGTAGGTTAACTACACATGAAATGAATAGATGAGGCACAAGGACAGAAAACATGTACCCCAAGGGAACACTCTCTCTTCAAAAAAACCTGGAGAACTTACTTTTAAAAAAGATTTTATTTATATGAGAGAGAAAAAGAACAGAGGAAGAGGGAGAAGCAGACTCCCCACAGAGTAGGGAGCCCAATGTGGGGCTTGATCTCAGGACCCCAGGATCATGATCCGAGCCAAAGGCAAATGCTTAACAGACTGAGCCACCCAGGTGCCCCAAATCTGGAGAACATAAAATCTCAGTGTGCACCCTCACTGACAAGAAGCAAACTGTTGGCTACGATTAACATATACTTCCTGAGGGTCATTTTTTCTCCCACTCACAGTGGCATGATGGTTAAGGCAAGTTCCAAGACTGAAAGAGTTATTCAAAGAAAAGAGAGTAGCAGATCTCCTATTACGACTGGTGTCCACTACCTCGAGCTGCCAAATCCAGATCACAGTATTCTAAATGGGTGAACCATGTTTTATAAAAACACATACCAGCACTATCCTCTGCTGCAGTTTTCTGGGTACAAGGTAACTAGAGACCTGGCAGAGGGTTTGAACCTCGTGGGTAGAGACGCACGGTCATTCTCTTAATGCCGAAATAAACATCCAAATGCAATAATTAAACCATACCTTCATATAAGAATGTCTGATGGTAAGCGTTAAGAGCCTGTTGAACTTCAGAGAAGATTCGTTGAATCAAAAGAAATCGTGACGATCTGGACTTCATATTACCTTTATTCTCACCATCTGGATAATGATGTTTCTAGTTCATGCTCTGAACACCCACTCAAGACTGAGGCAGTGAGACTCAGATACTTCAATATGGATAAAACCCCGTCTTAATGCCCTTGCTCCAAGACTTTCACTTTTTTTTAGCAATTTAACAGTAATGGCTGTTCATGTAAACGGAGGTATTCTGGAAGGTAAACTCCAGAAAATATGAAAGAGAGCAAGTTTAATGGAATGTTACACTGTCAGTGTTACCACAACACTCGTTACAGAGCCTTCATGTAGCCTTCATTGATTCTGAGACCTCAAAGCAACTCTTCTGCCAACTGTGTCTAAACCCTGAAGCCACCAGCAGCAAATCTGAAAGGAAACCCCACTCATGGAGACAGCAAAAGCTAGACAGGTTTCCCTAATGTGAAAATAATGCACATTATTCAAATGGATTTCTTTAGCTGCCATGCTGATTCCCCTTGGGAACTTTCTCCTCCCGCAGGAAAAGTGTTTGTGTCAGAGGTACAGATTGGAAACTCATGACACCTCATTTATCCTCAGTTACACTAAGGCAGTGGGAACCTAATTTGCTAGCACACTCTACACTGACAATTAACTTCTCGGTGAACATTAAAACAATTAGGTAGTGACGCACCCCCATAACATCTGTGTGCCTTCTCCATCTACACCTGGTACCAATTAAGCCATCACCCTGCGCTGTACTCTTTGCTGCAGTCCGATGGGTCATTCACAGATTCTGCCTGACATTTCAACAAATGCATTTTTAACCCCTAAAACCAAAGGGATCCCCATGCATCGACTGTGAGAAGTGTACGAAAGTAAAGATGGGTGGAAATGCGTCCACTTGGCAACTGCATCACATCTCAGGAGCCCTGGCTGTGAAGCAGGTCTGAAGGGTACACAATGATTTTTCATACAGTTTGAATGCAAAATATGGGAAAGAACCCTGAGTTCTCGTACCTCAATCTAGGAACTCAGCACTGTCAGATTGCAGCTGAGTGGTTTAGTCCAGACACCGCTCAGGAAGGAAGGTGGCCATGCAGAAGGTACAGACCCAGTAAACACATGGGCTGGAAGAGGCACTCGAGTACGAGATAGATAACCCTGGTGTCACCTGTTAAGCTCCCAGTTGACAAACAAAAATGTTCCTAGGACATTCCACCCACTCTAGGTTAAGGAAAATAGCACACACACACACACACACACACACACACTTTAGAGCTGACAATAAATATTATTATTTCAATATAACTTTTAAATGCCCTCATGACAACTTCATTCCCCTAATCAGGACCTTGGTGACAGCAAAAATCAAATCTGTATTTCACAGTTTTCAAGAGCCATTTTCATAGAGCTATTTAGTTGTCATGGTCCCTCTTCGTTCTCCAATCCCTGATGAGATACTTTCTAATACAAGAAACCGGAAAGCTCCAGGTCAGGACTTGCCTGCAAGGTAACCTGGATGTCTCATGGCACTCACATCTACCTCTCCTCATCTGAAAGACAGAGACCTCATTTCTTGTTTACTGCGTTTCAGAGGGAATGATAAAAATGATCATGGGGCCAAAAGGAAAATAAAATTTTTAAAAACCTGCTTTCGGGACGCTGGGGTGGCTCAGTTGATAAAATGTCCGACTCTTGGTTTTAGCTCAGATCATGATCTCAGGGCCCTGAGATCAAGCCCCACATTGGGCTCCACATTCACTGAGGAATATGCTTCTCCCTCTCCCTTGGCTCCTCCCCCTGCTCTCTCTCTTGCTCTCTGTAGAATAAATAAAATCTTAAAAAAACAAAACAAAAAAACAACCCTGCTCTAAATGGTGGACGTTAAGTTTTCTAATTACGGAGCACAAACAAATCTGAAAAATGTTTAGGAAGGAGGAAATATTGTCTATCTGACTTTCTGGTTTTTTAGAGTAAAGATGCCCAATGTCTCTTCTTCGGAGTGAGCAGGAGATACAACCTGGAGCCTTTCTCCAGTTACACGCAGGTCCACGCAGGTCCCGATAGCCACCGGGTGAGTTAGGGCATCCACAGTAAACCACACCCCCGCTGGTACAAGGACAGACCACGCCCAACCATCTAGAAACCACTGTCACTTTCCTGTCTTCCCTTCTCACAGCAGGGATGCAGTGAGCAGTTCTCCCAGAGATCTCTTTTTTTTTTTAAGCACAGAGTTTTAAATTTTGCCAAAAATGAAATCTGCTGCGACAACTGCTTAAGAAAACTTAGTGTTTTCCACTGTACCTAAATATTGAAATTTTAGGTGACTCATCTCAGTTTTATCCTTCACTTCCACGCAATTCCTTGAAATGTCAGGAGATCAATTCACAAACATTTAGGCAGAAACATTTCGTCCCTTCATGAACTTGAGACATTTCGTCCCTTCATGAACTTGAGTATCATGAGCCTAATCAAGTTCGTAATGGGCTAGGGTCAGTATCATGCCCCCTCCACACTGAGAAACATCAGTAATTGCCCACATCTCCATAACTGCCTCACACATTTAAAAACAGGCAAAGAAACCATCAGTAACTACATTGAGCATGACTAATAATGCATTTATTGCTGTCTTGCTACTTTGTAGGTTGAGAGAATGGGGAGGACAATCCCTAAAGGCTTGATGTGCTATGTCTGAGAACTTTCTGCTTGTGGTCCCTAAAACCCCTCACCCGGTAAGGCAGCCTCCATCACCAATTTATAGATGACGCTAGGGGAAAGTTCAAAAGGCTGACACACCTGGTCACACACATTTCGTCTGTGCCCAAATGCCACAGAAGTCTGTCCAAAACCAGTGTTCTTTTTATCACCCATGGCTCCATGGTGCCATGGTCCTAACGAGCTACTACTGGGAGCTGATGTGATATTTAAAAAAAAAAATTTTTCAGAAAAAGGCCAAAATTTCAGTAAAGTATTTTCTGAAGAAAAACTCACGTCTCACATTTTCCTTGCATTCTATGGTGCTGAGTGAGATTTGAGAAAAAAATCATGGGTGGTCCTTACTAGGATCTGGTCCTACCAATTAACTAGTTAAGCAGAACAGCCACAGAAGAAACACAAAGACACCACCTCACATTAAATAAAGTGATGGCTGTCATCACTATTTTAAAATAAGCTCTAAAGATGAAGTTGAGGTCTACAAAGTCAGTTACAGGAGTGATAACACGGTCCCTCAGAAAGACATAATCTAAATCTCTACCTCCATTAATTAATTGTAGGATTAGAGGTATCTAGCTTCCTTGAGCACGGTGTCTTATTGGTTAAGATGATGGTTTTGCATCATTATGACCTCTAAATACATTAACAGTGCTTACACTTTTCTGGGCCAGGAACCCCTTTTGAGAATTTGATGAAAGTTATAATCTCTCCTCACAATTATAGAAAAGAGCACCAACCCAGAACACTATGCACACAATTTTAGAGGGGGTTCAAGGACCTTCTGATGCCCACCCATGTATCCTGCCTAAGTCCACAGACCCTCTGCTCTGGAATCTCTCCCTGACACCTATCCCCATTATCTCCCTCTTCCAAATGTCCTGACATGGATAGTGCTGACATGTGTTAGGCATTCCACTGGTTTTCATTTAACAAATATGTGGCTGTGATATTAAAAGATAATTATTGTAAAATGGTGGCAAGTACAACTGACCCTTGAACAGCTCGGGGGTTAGGGGTGCACCCCCGTCTCATTCAAAAGTCTATGGCTAATTTTTGACTCCTCAAAACTTAAGTACTAATAGCCTACTGTTGACCAGAAGCCTTACCAATAACACAGTTGATAACATATAACATGTATTTGGTACATATATTATATGCTGTATTTTCAAAGGTAAGCTAGAGAAAAGAGAATGTTAAGATCATAAGGAAGAGAAAATATAATACTGTACTTTGTTTATCACAAAAATCCATACATAAGTGCACCGGCACAGTTTAAACCCATGTTGTGTTGTTCAAGGGTCATCTCTACATGTAGTGCCTTACAGTGCTTGGCACATAGTGAGTGCTCATGAAATATGTGTTAAATGAATGAGTATCAAACACACGTTCTAGCATATTCTTTAAAAGCCATACAAGGCCTTGTCAATTCTCTGATTCAAGGTCTTTCAAGCAGACTTATTAAAGACTGACTTCAGCCAAAATTGAATACAATTCATCTCTAAATTAATTGAGATAGCCAAACTTTTTATTACTACGTAAGAAATAAAGTCCTTTTTGCTAGGTCATGTCATAATTCTTCACTCAACTATAGCACTCACATAAGTAGCTTTATGTTAAAAAAAGAAAAGCAAACACGTTTTGCAAATTAGTAAAAAACAGTAGTCAAATCTTAATTTAAAACCAACAGCCAAATAGCAAAATAAACCCTCCTAAAAGTTATTACTTTTATCATTCATCTTTCTCAAAATGAAGAAAGTTAAAAAATAGTGTCCATTAGTACCTTCATTTTTTCCTTGGGTTTTATAGTAAAATAGGCTACAGTAAGGCTCATTTGTCTTTCTACCTTAAACTAGAAAATGTAGTAATTTTGTCACTAAAAATAAACAAACACAAACTATCTACAAACCAGTTTTAGACTCATAGATGAAAATCCATACACACTCACATTCCCCCTGGGTTGACAAAAGTCCCTGACTGCTGAGCTTGATATATTTAATCATCATGTTTGTTCAATACAAAGAGAACAGGAAAAAAAATAACACTATGTACCAACGTAGAATGCTTCAAAACTCCTTGGTCTTATTTATGACAGAGGTTCTCCATTTGGTCCAAGGACCCGTGAGGTTCCCAGAGACCATTAAAAATCTCTTTGGGGACACATCTTCTTCCTATATCTCAATCAAAACAACATAATTGCAACAGACAGGACGCAGAAGCTGATGAGACTACGTCTATCCTCTACTCAGTCATGCACTGAAGAGATCTGGAAACATGCCACACAAAGCCACTCATTCCACCATTTTTTGTTTCGGAAAATAGTTCATTTTCATTAATAATGTTATTGATGGTAGCACAAATTAAGAAGCTCTTTACCTGTTCTAGTTATTGCCACTTTTTAAAAAATTTCTTAATCCAGAGAAATTTCAAAATATATAATCCACATAGAGAAAAACTGTCTGGGGTCATCAATAATTTTAAGATGTAGAGATCCTGAGACCAAGGTTTGGAAACCACTGCCCTGTAGCAACTCATTGGTTTGAAAAAACAAACAAACCCAAACACGAAGAGTATAATCAACTTTCTCTGCCAAGTAAAATTCGACTTCATAATTCAAACCACTTTATGAAATACAGAAGTATTACAATATTTTATGTACTACGAACATACATCATCTCATTACCCACTGCATCTCATATTCAATTTTACACAAAGTTTGAAGAGCTATTTCATTTTATATAACTGTAGCGAAATCCCACTTATGTGGACAGTGAACAGCTTTGTTTCTCTCTACAGACCGAATTAAATGTTTAGGTTACAAATCAGTATAGTTTTCCCATTTTATACCAACACCACCAAGAGAGGTCTATAAAAGTTAGGCAGGAAACACAGTATATATACTATTCTGAAAATACCCATTAAAATTATCATTAAAACTTGTGGAAAATTTGATGCGAAAGAGACATGCAAATAACGCATTAAGTAACCATTTATTTTGTTTTTGTACCGATTGGGTTTCTGCAATGTAGCTGCCATATTTTGACTTGAAAGTTCAGATTGTGAAAACATGAGGACCTAAGAACAATGGAAAGTGAAGGATGGTTTTGCACTTGGAGGGTACAACTCCTCACCTTCCTCTACTCTACCTCCTCACTTCCCCAGTGAATTAAGTTCTTGCTAAATTTGTCAGCCAAAAATACAAATTAGTATTTGATACACTGAGACACACACAGAGGTGTGGAGAATGCCTCTACTGGGTTCTGGTTCATCACTCCTGCCACAGAGCCTCAGTGAAATCCATACTACAGAACCCCTCCCACAACTATCTAGAACTCTTGCTGGAACTTTCTATAATCTTAGATCTAATATTTCTGTCACCTTCCCTCAGTGCTTTGAGAAAGGGCTTGTAATAGGTGTACCTACCTATCCCTGACCAGAGCTACATTTCCTGTGTTGCTTTACACACAGTAAGCACTCAATAAATACAGTGATTTTGGATGAAACAGTACCGAGAACAGGAAGCTAAAGTTAGAAATACAGTTCCAAACCTAGAATAAGTTCAATAAATTAAAACTTGCAGCCGACTATAGGTCTGAGGGACAGGAGCTTTCTCAATATCTTCCACCATCTCTGTTCTTCGGGATTAGGGTTTTATAATTAACACTCTATTGAATGAACATGGCATAAAAGAAGACAATCTACAGTGACACTGAGTCAGCAAAAAACATAAAGGTCACCTCCATCAGTCAGTTTATTTAGGTTTGTACTTTGGGAGTAGGATATTTTATTCCATAGCTGGCATTCTTTTTCTCCCTTCTTTCTTCTGCTCCCAACATTGTCCAGAGAAAACTTACAGTATGAGAATTGCAGAACAGCTAGCCCATCCTTTCACCCTTATCCACTGCCCCCAAGGCATCCTGAAATATAAAGTACACCAACCGACTTTTGATTTTGGCTTGGGTCACGATCTCAGGGTTGTGAGATCGAGCCCATGTCAGCCTCTGTATTGAGTGTTGAGCCTGCTATAGATTCTCTCCCTCCCTCTCCCTTTGGCCCTCTGGCCCCACCACCATCTCACTCCCTCAAAAGAAACAAAACAAAGAAAACACAAAACAAAATAAAGTATACCAAGTTCAGGCTCAAAGAGAATTTTAAAAGCAGCCACTGTTCTACACAGAAGAGGGAAAAAGAACTTTCCACACTCAAATGATTTAACTATCTTCCCCCAAACTCAAAAAAAAAAAAAAAAATCAGAATGATTTAAGAGTTCAGTATCTCAGTTTTGTTACCATATTCATATTTAACCTGCCATGTTCAGAAAGAAAGGAAAGGAGGAAAGGAGGCAAAAATCGAAGGTTATCCTCGCTGACAATGGGCCATTTTCTTACTCCATTTGTTTGCTCCACAACATTTCAGAGATGCATTTTAGATCCAATCTCCCCACAGCTTACTGACAGATACATGTACAGACTGAACGTGCAGTATGTAAAATGGGTGAGATTTAGGCTGGTAAAAAAAATGAACCCCATAAACCTAGAGCCTCTGTCCACTGAATTTCCCTGTTTTTAAGAGCTTACTCAGACGCTCAGTTCTTTGGTCAAAAATAAATCTGAAGTTCAAGTTCACCCTCCAAGGGCAATTATGAAAAGAAAAGTAGATATGGAAACCTAGCAACTAAGATGCATTTGTAGAGGATAATGAATGGTTTAGTAGAAATAACACATTACTAACCAATTTCACATATGGATTGTGACCTCTTGCCTGTAAAACTGATTTAAGATAAACATGAATATTCTTTTAAACTACAAGCAACCTATAGTTGGAATGCAACGATAAACATATTTTTAAAGTAGGCCTGGGGCATGTACAGATCAAAGTGTATTTCCAAGTGAGTAATCATAGCAGACAGCGTGGCCTCCAAATCATGTCCCTCTTATCTAACAAAAGTTTTATAAAAAAAAAAAAAAAAAAAAAGGCCGGGGGAGGGGGAGTGGATAGTCATATTAAAAAAAAAAAAAAAAAAAAAGAAAGAAAGAAACCAGGTCACTGAGAGAGACAGCATATGCATGTCTGTGGCTGTGTTTAAAGAAAGGCAGCTTGGGGTACGTTGCAGGAAGGGGAATGTGTTTTATGTGCAGCAGGCGTTTGAGTACTTACTGTGCCCGGTTCTCTCTCTGCTCCCGAGGTTACCAAGAAACGCACAGACATGCCCGTTCAGACACAGAGGCAAGAACAGAAATAAAAAAAAGGGGGGAATAATTAGAACACAAGCCCCAAACAGGTTTAAAAATGGCTTTTATTTATATAAGTCATTGCACATTCCTAATACAGTGATTTCCTGAAAATTACAGTATTTTTTGTAAACATAAGATTTACAGTTTAACCATACACAAAGCCTATTTTTTTATTTCTTGACAGAATAAATTACTTTTCTTCAAAAAATTAGTCAAGTGCAATTTTGCCCAATATTTAATGCATACTAGAATTAAAGCCTATGAAACTAAGTAGTAACAGATGCAATTATCAAACCTTTCATTTGAACACATTCACTTTCAAATTTAACTTCTTATTTCGCCCCATTTAACAACATTACTTTCTTTGAAAATTACCCAATTAAGCAGTTAACAGTTTTCCATAATATGGTACAGGCCACTGGCATTAACTAGGCAGTTGCCAAGATGTCAAGATGCCTGCAATCTAAAGAGATCGAGAAATCTACAGATGCCCACGTTAAACCCTGGAAACTTCCAGGGAGAACTGTGTTTCAGTGGCCAAGCTTTGCGACAGTTCCTCTTAGCTCATTGTTTGCTCTCTGTATGGGGTGGGGCTTGCTTTAGCGGTGCACACAACTTTGCAGCACTGTATGAGTATTAGGACCAAGTCCTAATCTGGCTTGCCCGGCCTCTCACCTCTGTGGTGCTCTGCATCGTGGTGCTTCTTGTCATCTTTTATTGCCAAGTGAGACTGCCCACTCAGAGCACTGGACAGCGCCAGGAGGCCAGCGCTGCCCCCAAGGGGTGGGATTCCAGGAGGCTGAAGTCCCGAAGGGTGAGGTGTTAGGGGCACTGGGGGGCCATGGCCATGAGAAAGATGCTGAGCTTGCAACTGCTGCTGCTGTTGATGGTGGTGGGAGGGGAAGGGGAAGAGGAGGGCAGGGAGAGGAGGAAGTGAAGAGAGGATGTTGGTAAGAGGGAGAGAGGGAGAGAAGAAAGTGAGAGAGAGGGAAGACATGAGAGGAAGGGGGAGAGGAAGAGGTAAGGGAGGAGGAGAGATGAGAGTGAGAGGAAGAGGAAGAGGTGAGGGAGAAGGAAGAGATGAGAGAGGAAGAGGAGGAGGAAAAAGGAGGGATAAGGGAGGAGGAAGAGATGAGAGGAAGGGGTGGAGGAGGAAAGGGAAGAGGAGGAGATGAGAGAGGAAGGGGGAGGAGGAACAGATGAGAGGATGAGAGGAAGACGAGGAGGGAAAAGAGGAAGGAGCAGAGGAAAGTGGAAGTAGCAGTAACATCCAGGGGGAAGTATCCCCAAGGTGCCCAAGAGGACAGAGGAAACACAGTAAGAAGTTCCACAAGCACACGAAGGGGACAAAGAGACAAAGGGAGGAAAGGGGGGAAAATGTGATTAGCATTTTCAGTTCATCAAAAGCTTCCATCTGCACAGCTGTCTCTCCCCATCTTTCCACAGTCTAGCCCGAGACCTAGGGCCACTGCCTCCTCCTGGCATGGCTGCCCACACTGTGGCGGCTGGGGGCGGGGAGCCAGGCCAGTCTGTGAACCTCCCATGTTAGATCCACCTCTAAGCACCTCCAGGGATGTAATCCAGTCTGTCCCCGAATGTGAGACTCCTCCTGATGTCAGGAAGGTTAAAGTAGGGGGGAGGGCGTAGACATGTAACCTATAAACCAGTAACTCTACTCTCTACTGGTCACCAGTTATGAGGTGACTCTGTCTCCCCAATATTCTTGTGCTAGTACCAGCATGGTACAATGAGGCGCAACCAAAATACTACCTTAAATTAACAGAAGTCTGAAGAAAGACCCAGCATCTCTTAGGCACCCCTGCTCCACCCCCTCAAGGACCCCTGTGTCCTTACTTCACTGAGCCCTCACAGAACCAGGAGGAGGCCCTGACATCCACCTTTCACAGAAGGAACCATGGCACAGGATGTTAACGAAACTGCCGAGGTGCTCCTGCCAGGAGGGAGGGGTGTGGGGTCCCAATATGATGACTCTCATGGCTGCACTCTGGTCACCCCGGGGGTGAACTCTGGTGGCCACGCTGTGGCAGCTAGAAGAAACCACAGCTGGAAGAAACTACAGCCTAAGATTGTTTATGGCTTCCTTTCTCTTGTGCACCCCGCCCCCCAAATCTACCCTTTCAGTGTCAGAGGAAAATACTGAGACCCAGGAGGCCTTGACTGGGAACCCCGCTGTATGGGTCTCTCCCCACAGTGACCCAAGTCCCCACTCCCAAATGCCTTGGCCCCTCTCTCTTATATGCCAGAAGTCAGAAATCTGTTCACACTAAAAAGTACCGTTGTTCTCATATATTATATTTAAGAGCATGTTGTAGTAAATGAAAAAGTATCCAAGAAATGGCCCCTGAGCCATAAATCTGGCCACATTTCAGCTGTCCAACATAAAACTCGTTTTTGATGAGACAGTAAAAACGATTAAAGCTCAATTTCTAAGGTGTAATGTTAGAAAATTCTTAAGATTCTGATTTGTGCTCACTTCCCTGGGACTCAATTACTCGTTTATTTATTACCCCCTCGCGTGTACTGCATATATTAAATCTTCATGCCAGATCTTCAGTAATTTCTACCCAGACCACTGATCTTTAATTGAATCCTAAACATGCTTCCCGCCCTGAGAGTAAGAGAAAACTGCACCTGAAAGCCAGAGATCGGTGTCTATAGTCAGTTTACAGTTTGCAACCACTCCTAGCATCTTCTAAAAAAAATCTTTAGGAGTCCACCTGGTCTTGAAACTCCTCTACTTCCCAGAGGGAAGCACAGTGCTCATCAGGGGACAGGTGGAAAGGGGGAGAGAAAAAGGTCAGAGCAGCCAGCATTAATAGTATTCTTGGAAAGTATTTATAAACCCCTCATTCACCATTTGAGATCATAATAACAATTTCTCTACACATAAAATCACCTTCCTGTCATCCCAAAGACACTAATTCTTGCTCTGTCACCTTTTAAGAGCTTGGCAATAGCAAGACATAAAACTGGAGAAGCTGGCAGCAGCGCCATGGTCCACTAGGCATGCTCATTAGCACTTAATTAGGAACTAGACACCTGCCATAAGAAATGTGCTCGGAGAAGGATGAGGAACAGGTCTGCCCTCCCAGCAATTGCTATCATTACTTAGAGAAATAAGAGCTATGTCCGGCTTCTGGAGGGGAGTGCAATGATGCATACACAAGCAAGTGCAACGGGGTAATTAAGCATGGCATGGATTACAAGATGAGAGAAGCCAAGAAGAGGGGAAGAGATTTAACTACCGGGTGGGGGGCACCATCCTCTCATCCCTCTCTGCACACCCTGTTCCCCCAAAAATCCAGAACAGAGCCACCAAAAATCTTTTGCAGAGGTGTGATGATTTTATGTCACCACAAACGCATACTCAGGCAAATGTATGGATGCACAAGAAGGAAGTAGAGCTTTGCTGCCAAACCCAAGTTGGTTTTTAGAAAGATAAACTAGAAAGCGTTCTATGATATATGATTAAAAAGAAAAACCAGCTCGCGTAATAACGGGACTTCACCACAGCTGTGAAGTAGACCCACGTGATTAAACCCCACATTTAGGCTAATAACTATCAACAGGGATGTCCAACAGCCTTAACTGCCCCAGGGAATTCCCAACTCTACCCAGCTCTGGTTCTCCAGGATCCTTGAAGAAGGCTCACTGTTCCTTATTAGAGGCAACCAAGTTCCTCCTTCCCTTTGTTGGCCATTTCGAAAGCTTCTTCCTCTTTTTATTTTTATATTTTATTTTATTTAGTTTTTTAGAGAGAGAGCATAGGGTGGGAGAGGGAGAATCGTAAGCAGGATCCATGCCCAGCAGGGATCCCTACACGGGGCTCAATCTCACAACCCTGAGATCATGACCTGAGCCAAAATCAAGGGTCAGATGCTTAATTAACTGAGCCACCCAGGTGCCCCACGTTGCTGCTTTTTTAAAAAAAAAAAAAAAGCAAAAAACCTACCAAATTGGAAAGAGTACTAAGTAGAGACAGGATGGATCACAACTACTGAAAATACTGTAGGTCTAGGAACATGGACATTGCAGCCTCACATTCTACTTCTGCTGCCATGCTGGGCTCCTAGATCTCCCCCTGCCCACAGCTCAGAACATACCCAAGGCAGGAAGGGTGGGTATCGTAGATCCTATTTCACAGAGGAGACAGTGGCTTGCCATGGGGCTCACAGCCAGAATGAGAATTGCAAACTTTTCAGGATTTCTCCTGAGATCCCACAGCAGCCCAGTCACATTCACAAGGAATTAGACGGAGTGGTCCCAAGAATGGGGAAGGGAGAGGGCAATCTCCTTCTCCAATGAAGACCTCAAGTCTTTCCCTTCCCAGGTAAGGGGAGGCTCTTGAGGGCATATAATGCCACACATCTTGAGACAATCCACCCTCACCAGAAATGAATCCACCTTCCCATGCAGCCTTAACAGCAGTGACAGATGAAAATTTGTTCCTAGATCTGTGCCTCATGAGTCCTACTTCTGCAATCCCCACTTCCCAATACCCCATGCCCCTACATCCAAAAAAGGATCTCTTTAGCTCCAAGGAAGCTTGTGAAGAACCACCAAGCCAAAACAGTTACAGCCATGGCTTCTCTCAGAAGATGATTAAATAAAAAGTGTCGTGTCTCAGACAACATACACAGCAACAGATAGAGGGCCCACATCCAGGAGAGTAAACTACTCTAAAAAGACAGCCCACCTGTCCCATATGTGTTTGGAAGGATATTTTTCTGTCGGCAAGGCTTACCTGAGACAATCCAGTGCCTGGCACCTTCCCCAAAGGGGGAAAAAAACATGAATGCTATCTTAAAAATGTATTTTAGAACAAGCGAGATACTGACATCACTACACAGCCAGTGAAACCTCAAACAAACCCAAAGGCTCTACTAACTGGGGAATCTACATGCATTGGTCCCCCATAGACCCAAACTTGCACAGACCAATGAGGAAATGGAAATGTTTTTCAACAGGACAGCAGGTGTGGGAAAATCCAACCTTCTATCTCATTACCTTACACTCATTAGTAAATTTTTTTTAAGTTAATGCTTGCAGACTTATATAGCAAAGGACATGCAAGCAAACTGTAAAGCCATCAGAAAAGGCATTCTGGATGAGCAATGGTGGCTTTAAGCAATGCAGGTGGTTTCTCAGATGACCAGTGGTTATCACCCTCCTTTCCCCACCCTGGGGATATCTGGCAATGTCTAGAGACATTTATGGTTATCACACCCTGGAGGGGGGAGGGGGGGGGGAGGGGATAGGGATGAAGTGCTCTTAAACATCCTACAATGCCTAGGACAGCACCCCCACCCCCATCACAGAGACTTAACAAGCTCGAAATGTCAACAGTGCTAAGGCTGAACATTTTTAGTCTAGATCTAAGCTGGAATTCTGTCCCATTACATTAGAATTCCTGTTCTTATACAGCAAGTGACCTGACAAATTGCTGACTTAAAAAAATAAAAATGCTTGTCAACAATTGTTCACTGTCCTTTCATCACCATCAAATACCTTGTCACAACTCAAAAAGTAAGCATCTGCTTCCCAGAACCGACTCCACTGACAATTTTAAAATAAAACAAACAATAAAAAAAGTTCATATTTCATCAAACAGCTTTAAAATACACTGGAAACTTCCATGTATTGGGGGTTTTGTGCCTCAAAGGTGGCTGCATAAAGGTTTCTCACTGTTGACAGAAGGAGAGACATGCACTTGCTCTTACCCAAACAATGTGGACAGGCTGGGAGTCAGACAAGGAAAACAAACACCAAACCCTGAGTTAATGATAATGAAAACCCACAACGAATAAAGTCACCTCATCCATGTCAAACAACAGCCGCACATTCAGAATTTTAATTTGCATTTTACCTACTGCGTCCAGGGTCAATTATGTTACTATAATGAAATTGACTTTGCTGTTTACATTTGGAGCTTTAATGTAATGGTGTAGTGGTTTCTCCAGTTGTGTTTCTAAAACAGCTGTAGCACGTGCTTTATCACCATAGAACTGCCTATACAACTGGAAAGGACACTGGAATGAAAACGAAGGCCGACACCCACCTTCACCTCACTAGACGCTAAGCTATTTATCACCAACCACAGAATCAACTTGAATTTTTGAAATTTACCCTGCTTTATAAACCTGAGGGAAAACCATGCCACAGAGATCACAAACTGTACCCAACCAGAGCTAAAACCATGCCCCAAAATAGCATCTCTAATGCTAAAAGCATGACAGTAAGTGGCATTTATAGCATTTGGTATTTAAACACTTTGAAAAGAAAAAAAAATGTGAAAAAGCAGCATTTGTTGACAGTTTTCTCCAAATCACTCTTCCTCGATTTCTGCTATTTCCCTGTTCTTTAAAAACACGCAGTTATCTTGGGAGACTGCAGAAGAAGAAAATTGGCATGCCGCAGGAAACAAGCAGGAAAGGGGGAAAGAGCGTGTAGGAAAAGAAACATCATGGATACTACTCTAGGAGTTATCTGAAAACCTTCCATTATGTGAATGGCCTATCTTATGAAGAGGGGCAGGAGTGATAAACAGGCAGAAACTGCCTCCTGGGGGTCAAGAATTCTCAAGCCACTTGAAAACAGTTTTAAAAAACAAAACAAAACCAACAACCACCACCCCGAGACGCCATGTCCATGTAGGAGCCCACAGAAAATGACACACACAGGCAAAACTGATGGTGTGTATGTAGGCAGGCACCAGGATGGAGGCCTACAATTCTGAAAAGGATCTGAACTCATCTTTATTCTTTCTGCTTTTTAGCAAATCCACAAAGGCCAACTCATCCTGCAACATCGCCGACTTACCTGCCCCTTCCACCTGCCCTGGATGATGGTAACACTTGTGACAATGATCAGAGCAGTGGAGTGAATGGCTTAAATTAGATTAAGTTTTTAAAAGCCATGTTTATTTAGGTAGATCCACTTCTAAAACCACGTAAGGATTTGATGAAAAGATGCTCAACATCATTAGCCATCAAGGAAATATGAAAATCTAAACCACGGATGAGATTCCAACATCACACCCAAGGAATGGCTAGAATCAGAAAGATGGGCAAAAACAAATGTTGGAGAAGATGCTGAGAAACTGAACTCTCATCCATTACTTTGGAAAATGGTCTGGCAGCTGCTCAAAGAGTTAAACAGTTATCACATGACCCAGTGATAACACTCATAGGTTCAGTCCAGAGAAAAGAAAGGAGATCCACATGACATGTACACAATGTTCATTGCAACGTTATTCATAAACAGCCAAAAGGTGGAAACAACCTAAATGTCCATCAGCCAGTGACTGGATTAATAAAGGTGGTATACTGATATATTATTCATCAATAAGGCTGAAGTACACACGACATGAATAAACCTTGAGAATTATATGCAAAGTGAAAGAACCCAGACACAAAAGGCCACGTTATCAGATTCCTTTTATACAAAACGTTTGGAATAGGCAAACCACAGAGACAGAAAGATCAGTGGTTGCAGGGACTGGGGGATGGGGAGTGGAGGGGGTAACTAGTAATGGATACAAGGCTTCTTTCTAGAGTGATAAAAATATTCTAGAATTAGTGGTGATGATTGTACACGTTTGTACACGTTTGTGAATATACTAAAACCCACTGATTCGTATGCCTTGAACGGGTGTATTTTATGGTATGTAAATGTTATATCAATTTTTTAAAAATGCATAGGTCTAACTCTTAAAATGGGGTGCTCTACTTTCTACTCTGGAAAAGAGAAAATGTGATAATGCCTTCTTCCAAGGAATCAAGTACAAATCATATGAATATACGCAGGAGAATTAAAAAATGAACAACGCCTCAACAAGTTTTCTAGTAACTAAAATCACACTGACTATTCAGAAGAACCCAGACACTGAAGACAAGCCTTGCATTTGTACTCTCAGTAAAAAACTTAACTTGAACCCAAGAAGAAGTAGGATACATAACAGACTTTGCAATACTGCTCCTTCTCCTTGGAAAATTAACAAAAGGGCTGGACTACCGGAATTTAGGTTGGAAAATTAACAAAAGGGCTGGACTACCGGAATTTAGGTAGAGGGCAGATCACTAAATATGTTAGTAGAGCCAGAATATCTAGGCTAGTTGTAGCCCTGTCATTTTCTGCTCTTGGTAGCAGCTAGGCATTATTCTCCTAGGGTGAATTTGTTTTATAAAGAAACTTACAGCTGGGTTATTGTTGGGCTTTCCAGGGATTAACTGCATACTCATAAGAATAAGAGGCTAACCTCATCCTCTTAAACTCCACACACTGCAATCCTATAGATAGCTGACAGCTACAGCCGGAGGAGAAAAATAATCCAACATTTTGCTAATCCTTAAACCAATCATCTCATGCAACAATGGGGAGCCTTTAGGTCTACAACTCAATCTCTTAAGGACAGGAAGCCTCCTTAGAGGACACAACAGGAGTTTGTATTCATAGCCATCCCCTAACACAAACATAGACATCACAAAGCCCCTAGACTTCTTTTGTTTCATACTAAGTTGTTTTAAAGTGTAGAGAATTCTAAGTTCGCCTATGAAGCAGGAATATATACATCTGACCAATAACTGGAGCCCCAAAGGCCTTGACAGAAGTTCTGTTCATGGAAAATTAAGTCAGAATAGGTCCAAATAAATGAGAAAGGACAAACAAGATGGCCTACACTAAGCCAAATGTTTTGAGCTCCTGAAGTTCACACACACTGCTATGAGAAACTGCTCAAATTGTCTTAACATCCATCAGTGGGGCAGCTGTCAAAAATCAGGCATTTTGTAGTATAGGAAGAACAACTCCTACTCATCATCTGGCCATCTCCTCACTCTCTCCTTTCAATTCTATCACAATGACCTGTGCAACCCCTCGGGGCCAGCACAAGCCTTGTTTCCCTTTCTCTTAGGTAAGGAAGCCAATGATGTCTTATCCTTATTTCTGCTTCTTGATTTTCTCTCCAGGAGCTCCCAAAATTTAACTTTTCCCCATCTGTTTTGTTTTTTTAAGATTTTATTTTTATTTATTCATGAGACAGAGAGGCAGAGATACAGGCAGAGGGAGAAGCACGTTCCTTGCAGGGAGCCCTATGTGGGACTCAATCCCAGGACCCCGGGATCACAACCTGAGCCAAAGGCGCGGACACTCAACCACAGAGCCACCCAGGTGCTCCTTCTTCCTTCTGTTTTGAATCCTAAGTTTGTTCATCAAAAATTAAATAGTCAATGCTTCTTCCCTGCTGCAACCTTACTAAAAACCATTCACGTACGGCACCTGAATGGCAGGAACAGAGCATCTGGATGGGTCTAAACTCAAACACAGACATCCATAGAACCAGGGGAAAAGATTAAAGGGGAAGTAACCAGCCACTAGGAGCCACCACCCCTCACAGAGACTTGGTCAAGTGGACCCACAGATAGGCTACAGATACAGAAACAAGGTAGACAGAACTGCAGTTAGAGGAGTCAGGATCGTGCTGGGTAAAGGCTGCCAACCATGGTCTTATCCCTACAAAAGCTAGGCAGGGTAGATGGTATTATCCATTACAGATGAGGATACTCAAGGAGGTTAACTGATTGGACGAGGTCACAAAGCTAAAAATGTGGCAGCACCAAGCATCCCACTCAAGTTCATCTGATCTGGGACCCATGCTTTGTCCAAGGTAACACAGGGCAAATGCTCTTAGAAAGATGAGGACAAAACACCATCAGGTTGGACAGCTGGTCCTCGGATGCCAGTGGACATACAATGACACAATTTTTTTTCAAATTACACTCAGCTAATCATTTTGTCCTCTTTAACCAAAAAGCAATCATCTTCCTTTGAGGATGGAGAAACACTGGCTGCGAAAATGTACAACGGAACTTCCTGGGGTGGAGAGAATCTGCACCCCGAAAGTAGTATGAGTTACAGGGTGTGCACACATGCCCAAGTGATCATACTGTATATTTAAGATTGGTGTGATTCACAATTACACCTCAATTAAAAAAAAAGCCTGTGTATACAAATTTATACATATGTATAACCATAAGATCTGTTAAATTTAAAAATATTTTATTTATTTATTCATGAGAGACACAGAGAGAGAGGCAGAGACATAGGCAGAGGGAGAAGCAGGCTCCCTGTGGGAAGCCCAATGTGGGACTCGATCCCAGGACCCCGGGATCATGACCTGAGCCAAAGGCAGACATTCAACCACCGAGCCACCCAGGTGCTCCCATACAATCTATATTAATTACATGTGATATATACCCACTAAAAGATAACACTACTTATCTGGAATCCCAACCTCAACTAAAATCATTATCATAGCAAGTAGAAGAAAGTTTTTAGTTCCAAACTCCCCACAAATAATACCAGGGAAAGTGGCCTTGAAGAGTCCTTCAATCCTTTTCCCTGCCTTTAGGAAGGCATTAACTATTCCACAAAGTTTGTCATCTAAAGAGTTATTTTGTTTTGACCATTTTTAATAGAATTCCAAATTGGAAAAGAAATCTTTGAGGATTTCACGGAGACTGTCCTGACGTAAAGAATTAAAAAAAAAAAAAAAGATCAAGGTCTATAGTAAGTTCCCTTCCTACAACACACCTGTTTTCTAAAGCACAAGTGAGCCATGTGTCAAACCAAACCAACCCCACATCTTTTAAGATCGCTGCATTATTAAATACTCTTTCTATTGCTATAAGAACATAACACGTTTAATAGTAAAAGAGCTAATAAAAAGCAAAATTCAAAAAGTAGGGTTGCAGTGATTATTCTGCCAATTATCAAATTTGCTACCCGTCACAACTGTTTAAAAAAAGTATCACATTAAAAGTAACTATTTTAATAGTTTCTCCAAATATCAAGTATCTAAGAAGCTTATCTTTCTTAAATACCAGTAATCTATGAGATTAAAGCAGGTGTCATCTGTAGTGAAAAGGCTTTAAAATCCAGTATTTTCTGTCAGGTAGGAGAACTAAGTTCTCCATGCTGGTGAGAAATGGGCATCGCTAATTCACTCAACGTGAACGGAAAAAATAGAACCAATCTCTTCCTCCTCCAAGACCATCTGCAGTCCCAGGACACAAGCTGAGCCTACCTTAGAAGCTCTGGTGTCCTTGAGAAGATTTCACTTTTTCCAGGTTTGCTAAAGAGAAATGTCTTTAGCCCTGCCAAGCAAGCAGTAAACTCCTTGATTGTACCTTAAAGGGAATGAGAATGTTTCGGCTCATTTGCATTTTAAAGGCTACTCTTTCATGATCTTTCACACTTGTAATAGATGTCTAAACCGTTAAATTACTATTTCTTTTCTTAGCCTGAAAGTCGATGCAGACGAAGAGCGTGGCCTCTCCCATTGTTCTTCATCCTGAGCCGGTCCCTGAACAATACTGACAGCTGCTATCAAACCGGGCTGCATTTACTCTGTGCGCAGCTGCTGCTTGTAGGAGCAGACAGCCTCCCGGAGCCTCCTCCCCTCTGGGGAGACAGGTTGACATACTGCATGTTCAATGAAGGGGTGCAAAGGTCCACTGAATTGTCAACCCAATTTTATGCTACTTCAATTTTCCAGGACGCGCACAATTCCTTTCAAGCAAAAATCAAGCATATGCCAGAGCATGAAACTTACGGTGCAGGATAATTATTGATCACTACAAACTTTAAAAGAGCCTTCTGACATAAATTAATAGACTGAGCCAAAAATTACAATTAGAAAAACCGCACATGCTAGTCGCTGAAGACATGCACTTGGCGTTAAGTCTTGTGCGAGGCCCAATTCACTGATTTGGGTTATTGTTGCTAGCTATCAGAGCTAATCTGCCTTTATAATCTCAACAACATGTTTCCTGGATGAAAGCCATTCATAAAATTAGCGATTCATCTGCCCTTCTAAAGCGACCTGCCATTTTCAGTTTCTGATTCAATTCAAAAGGAGTATTACCTATAAACATCTGGTTAATACAATTTCCTCCTTCCTAATGTGTGGGACTGGGCAGGGCCTTTGAGAATTTACAGGTAGGAGGTTCGCCGCCATCAAGAAATGGTATGTAAAAATTTAGAGACTCTCAGAAAACAAACATGTTCCACAAAGTGTAACTGGGTACTTGAGCATTGCTTTGCATATGTTTCTCTTTAATCAAAACAGGCTTTTCCATCCTCATTCATTTGGGTTAAAAAATTTCTGTGCTCAAGCTACAAGTACAATTTGCTATTAGTCTTTGCTAATCAAACACGGTACATGCAAAAGTACCAGTGAATATTTGATTTGATCTCTGAAATAAAGCAATTCATTACACAAGAAAAGGGTACAGAAGGCAGCCGACAAATGCAGATGTAATTGTGTTTTTTGTTGAATGTGATTAGAGAGCCCACTAAGTAACAGTCAAAAATGTGATCTAAAGAGCGGGGGGAGAAAGGCAGAGCCTGGGTCTGGGGGGGAAAGAGGAGGAGGGGAGAATTGTTTATGCAGAGCTAAGCTGTCAAGTGTAATAAAGCAGCTTGAATAAAATTTAAGCTGAAAATCCACTGAAGCTCCCCATTTCAGGGAGGAAAAAGCTATTAAAAGGAAATGAAGGTCACCCTCCCACTTTATTTCACCTAATTGACTGCCAATAGCTTACCACAGGCAACCCGACTGCAGATCGGCAATTGAGAAACTGATGAAAGGAGAGTTTTCAAGCTGAGGCTCATTCTTTAATCCTCCTTGGCTCTTATGTTTTTTCTCCATCTCCAGTTGGGATGTAATTTTAAACCCTGATGGATTAACTGGTTCCATTGTCTGTGGCCGTCATTGGACTATGGCACTCTTAATCCGTACAGCAGCATGTCTAATTATCATTACAAAGTGTCTGAGGGAACTATAAAGACCAGCAGGGCATCTTCTCACAAGCAATTAACATAAATTGATAAATGAGTGATTTGAATCCGCTCAAGGCACTAACATATGAATAAAATCAGAAAGGATGGTCCCTTGTTTCAGCTACTTCTTTGGCTTAGTCTGGAAGGGCAGAAAACATGAAAACCGTCTCTGGGTCTCAGGGCCTGCAGTGGTGAGGACGAGCTCAGGGGGGGCGGGGAAGGGAGGGATGGACCCCACGGTTCACTGGGCTCATTAATGCAGAGCAAATGACCTGTGATTGACAACCAGTTGCCAGCGTGGAGCGCTAACTGAACTCAACGCAGGAGAGCAGAAACCTGGTGAAAGGCTAGAGAGCACTGGGGCAGACAATTATCACTTCTTCAACGGCAAGAGAGAGCTCTTTTCATTGGGGTGCCACTTAAAAATTCATGCAAGAGGCACAAGAAAGAGAAAGAGCAAACAGTTATACCAGGGTCTAACACCCCAGAAAGCAAAAGGCAAAAAAGCAAAAATGGCTAAATAAAAGGATCATCCTGAGACCTGTCCTGACCTCACTGTGATCCAAAGTTAGATGCCAGAAGTCAGGAAAGTATTTAAAACTCTAACTAGAAGCTTTTACAAGGATGGTTTAAGTGTCAGGGTATAAACTGCATCTATTTCCCCATTTCTTCCCCTCCTAACAATGCTTCTATCACCTTATGCTCACCTGTCTTCCTCAACACACCTCGGCATACCTGAGCCCTCCTCCCCCACCCTGACCGACAGGCCAACGATAAGCCTACACGACATTATATACACGTAGATATATACAGACAGATTAAGCCATCAAATTAATAAGAAATGAAAGCTGGTTATACACACTGTAGGAGGTAGACCTGGTAGGCCACGTACCCCGATGATGGCATTCAACTCTGCCATGGTCACCTGTTTGGCACGCTCGACAGCCTGGGCCACCTGTTGCTGATGCTTTGAAAACAAGGAGAAGAAAAAGTGTTAGCAAGGCAGCCAAAGAACTTCACTGTACCTTCCAACAACAACAACAACAAAAATATAAAAGCATATGCAATGCAGATCCAAGTAGAATATGGATTTAAATGCGAAGTTTCTCAAGTACTGATTATTTCACAGAACACATGTACAGCAGGAAAAGGAAAACAGAGAACGGGTGCTTTCCTTATTTCTAACCAACACTAGTCTCCACTTAACTTCTGATGGGAATTTTGGGGTTGAAATGATAATTTAAACATTAAATCTTCCATTATTTCTCAAGTCAACAAATCTCAACCCGCCAGTAGTTTGTGGAAACTCTGGGGATTCTTCTCCTTTATTTAGCCTTTAGATTTTTCATCCTCCTGAGGGGGAAAAAAAAAGGATACCCTCCCCCCCCTCTTAGTTCACAGGTTGGAAACACCCTGCATACCTCCCAACTCCACTCACAAATAAGAACAAAGCCACATCTTTGCTTAGAGAGGCATGAGGCTGTGGCAGAATCTGGGATTACTAAAGTCTAAGGACACCATCCCAAAGGCCAACAAATCTGAATTTTATCATCAAATAGATGTTACACCAGGAAAGGCAGAGATGAAGCCTATGCTATCCACTATGGAGCAGCAGATGCCAACAAGAACAGACACAGTATTCTAGCTGTGAGTTCAGGAAGCTTTTCACTGTCTCAAGATACATGCATCCTGTCCAGGCTGAAAACACAGTTATCATTTATTAGCTTGTATCTGAAAGTAAAGTAAACTTGCAGGCAAAACTATAATATATTGGTTTTGAATCAGTTTCATAGATTACTCATATGAAGAGCTTCTCCCTCTCAAAGTACAAAAGTTCAACCTCTGTGACTTTGTAACTTCATAAAATGGCTTCCATATGTAAGTGACTCTGTACATCACGGTAACGCAAACTCTTATTTTAACCTTAGGAGTATTAGCATTCTCGTCCTCCGTGGACATCATTACATCAACCTGACTTGATGTACAAGTACAAATGGAGTACCTGCTTCCATGGTCAAGTCAATCGTGATGGAACCATTTTCAAAATGCAGGAAAGGAAAAGCTCTCTAGAAGGACACTTGAATCACCAGGGGCTTACCAAGCTTAGTCTACTCCTCAAAGCAAAGGAAAGCTTTACATTTGATTGTCATTTTGCAGCCTTTCACAGAAAAAAAAAATTAATTTGAGGTTGAGCTATCGTCACCACTTTTACAGTGTGCCCTCAGATCTGTTAGATGGAATAGCAGGGGGTTTACACACTTCAGCTGTAACAGATGTTCTTCACACTTGTTCCTTGTGATAAAATTAACATCTTAAAACTAGCTAATTTGCAAACAGAGAAGCAACATAATTGCACTTTAACAGCTGAACAGTTTTACTTACTTCCTGAGACAGAAATGGGATGACTTGTGCACAAATTGTATTCAATCTCTTGGCGATTTCAGTCTATAAAGACAAAGCCATATAAATGTTTAGTATACTTGATAATCAGTTCAGAAAGATAAAACTTCATACCCAACACTTTAGCCTTCCACTACCTCACTCTGGAGGGCATAAAATTGCTTTCCCAAGCTATGTTGCTAATATTTATCTTGAGATAAACAGTAGATATTAATCCCACTTGCAAAGTAAGACATAATCGCACACTTTATTGGTCACTTAAAGAAAAGATAATGGGTAGCTTAATTGAGTCGGAAAATCTACGTGGTTTAAGGCTATACGGTCCTTTAACCTGGTGAGTGCAAACCCCCTCATATGCTTATTCAATTATGGTGTACTATTGAACTGTTTTTTTTTGTTGTTTTTTTTGAAGATTTCATCCATGGGCAGCCCCAGTGGCGCAGCAGTTTAGCGCTGCCTGCAGCCCCGGGTGTGATCCTGGAGACCTGGGATCAAGTCCCACGTCGGGCTCCTTGCATGGAGCCTGCTTCTCCCTCTGCCTGTGTCTCTGCCTCTCTCTCTCTCTCTCTCTGTCTCTCATGAATAAATAAATAAAATCTTTAAAACAAAAAATAAAGATTTCATCCATTCATTCATGAGATGTACACAGAGAGAGGCAGAGACACAGGCAGAGGGAGAATCAGGCTCCCTATGGGGAGCCTGATGCGGGACTCGATCCCAGGACCCCAGGATCACGCCCTGAGCCAAAGGCAGATGCTCAACTACTGAGCCACCCAGGTGCTCCATACTACATGTTTTTATGTCATTATAGCAAGTTCATTCCAACTGGTGTAGTAAGCCAGTGGGGCAGGGGCACCATCAAACTGGGTCTAGCCTTCAAGATAAGGTCAAGAGTGAGAGCAAGAGGAGCCCACAGATCTCCTTCCTGCTTGTCCCAACTCTTATACAACCTAACTTTTATACAACTCAAACAGGACTTCAACATTAGTAGCCCTCAATGAGTCTATTGCAAACAGGCCAAAGAAACATAGCTGAAACAGCACCCAAGGCCAGTATGAGGGTCAGGTCGAGGTGCTCTGGGTATTTATCTGTCAAGTATCACCACAGTGAGGTATCAAATGTACACCTTGCTGGGAGAGCCCCATGGGTCAGCTGGATGTCACAAAATGTGTCCTGAGGGTCTGTGGCACAGGCTTTTATAAAGAAAGTAAGAGAAGTCCCCGCTCAGTTCCAAATCCACAGCAGTCCCTCTGCTGCAAGGGATAAACTGGTCAAGGGAGGCAATAAATAGTGCTCTGCCCACCCAGCCTCTAACATCCTCCAGCAATGCAAAGCAGCTCTGCTTTCCTCTAATTCTGAAGAACCAGTTCTGCCTTAAAAACAAAACAAACAAAACAAAAAAAGGTCATCTACAAAGGCCCAGCCTTGACCTTATTTATTTCATCATTTTCTGTCAATGCTTACTAATGCCACCTCTATTACCGAATTAGGTGATGAAAAGGAGCATGAGAAGAAAATTATGAAGCATATAGACTATGCCCAGAGAATGGAGTAAGCAAGATAAAGTAGAAAGCCCAGAAGCTGTATAATCAAGCATATTAAAAAGAGCTGCCTTTCTCCTCCAGGATAATTCCAGTTAACTAAGCAACAAGGACTTTGGTTTTATAGGATGGGACTTAGGCCAAACCAACTCAATTCTCCCTGACCACCAATGAGATAGGGTTACAGACCTCTCCTTGGAGGAGAGGGGGAAATGCTCAGGGTAGAGAGCAAACCCATGACCTTGCTTTAACCAGCGGGGCAAACAGATCTATGCAAAAAAGATGCAGCTGTACCAGGTGCAAAAACAGAACTGGGTCAGCCCCACCCAGCTCATTTGATCAGAGCCACGGACTCTAACTCAAGGTCATGGCTCTCCTCGAAAGTATGGGTAGTATGGGTAGACTTCCCTTCCTTCACAACAGGGTTCTGCACCATATATTAGGGTACCCATGTAGGAGTAGAGCTGCCCTTTGCGGACTTGTAGGTCCTTATTCCCTATTCCATACCTACCGTACAGTCCAACAGCAGTCCGTACTTTCCCGTTCTCCAAAATGCACACTTAAGGTCCACTTTTAAAGAGGACATAGGCTCATTTTGAGCATACACAGGCACACATTGAGATATATATACAGAAATATAAAATAAAGTTAAAATAACCTTAAGTCTATCATCCCAGAATATCCATGACTAACAACATTTTGGTGATTCTGGAAAGGATCATTCCAGGCTCTCATTACATACATGTGCACAAGCCCAGGGTGGAAAGATACACTTCCTATACCACGGGGTCCCATTATATTATTCACTGCTTTTCAATAATACATTATTTCCACCCAAAAATGTATAAATGGGTGCCCTCCCACTCAATAAATACAAACATGAATAAAGACATCATTCCACCATACAAGCATACTGGTGCACTCCTGGTATCAGTGGGTATTTATATTTCATCTAATTTTCCAAAATTACAAACTCTGTGTCGAATAACCCTCTACATAGATCTCTAAAAGGAAGAAGTGAAACTGCTAGGTCAAAGTGTATACATATTTTACATTGTAATGCATGCTGATAAACTGCCCTGCAGAAAAGGTTACCAATTTACAGTATCACTAGTCTATGAGGGGGCTTGCTCTCCTACCCAATGTCAATATTGGGTTTTGTTGACCTTTTTAAAATCTCTATCCATCTAATAGATTAAAACAATGACTTCATTTTTATTTGCATTACTTAGATTCTTCCTGTACCTAAACATCTTCTCACATATTTTTTGGTCCACTTTCTATTTTCTTTCCATTATTTTTCCTTGGGTATTTACTACTCATCACTGTCTTTTTGTAATAGTTCTTGCCATATAATAAATATTGACCCTTTTTCCATAGTTTTTCCAGCTTGCCACTAGTCTTTCAACCTTGCTTACCACGGATTTTTTTGGCCATGAGTAACTTTAAATTTTTATGTGATCACTTACTAAGGGATATTTTTCCTGTGTTCTTGACTTTAGGGTCAGGGTTAGAACACCCAAAAATCATAGAGGCCATTCTTAATTTTCTTCTAGCACTGCTAATGGAATTTATTTTGGTTTAAGAAAAGATGGATCTCTTTAATTAGTAATAATAATTATATGTGTTATTACATAGAATGGCTTCAAGGTAGAACTGAACTTAACTGTCAGGGGACAGTTTAGACCCTAAATGGAATGAACTCATAAACCTTCAATAATATCAAAGTCACTAAAAACAAAAGAAGTACAGGTTAAGGCATAAACAATATAAATTAGGTAAGAGTACATAAGATTGAAACAGAAGAAGAAGGTGAAAGATCAAAACTCAAACCGATGAAGAGACGTCAAAAGCCATGCCATCTGTCCTGGGAATTCTCAATCAATGGTCCGGAGAAAGAATGGAAATCAGAGCAACAGAGGAGGCTATTAGCCCAGCTGTCTTCCCCCCTCTGCCAGGTCTCTAAGCCCTCATCTTAACGGAGCCTCTGACAAATGAGCTTGATTTGGGCCTACAAAGCTAAATTCAGATCTCACCTCTGGTTTACCCTGAAATTCTTCAAGCTGCCCTGGTTCTCCCTAACAAGAGTACCTACCCTTCTGGCAGAGTGAGGATGCAACCTGTTTCCCAGACAGGGCTTTGTGAGCTCCGAAATATCATGCCACCCGAGGATGGTTTCACAAACGTTTTCCCCAACTCTTAAAAGAGCGTGGACAGCAGCATAAAAGCAGACAGTAATTCCTTAGTATTATCTCTTGCTTCAATGCAAGGGTATTCTGATAAGACCTTTAATTTAGCACAATATAACAAGTACCAGTTTGCCACCTGTGCTTCTACTCCTGACTACAGAGTTTGTAAGCAGGTTAAACTGGACATTTCACCCGGCTTCAGCAGGTATTAAGAAAGTTCTATGACTCTTTTAAGACTGCCTTCTATGTGCTCTGAAGGCTGGACAGCTCCAGGGGGAAAAAATGCAAAGGAGAACCGTATTTTCCCTCTAGAAATCATTCTTCTGCCCAAAGCTGAAGATATATTCGGTAAGTCATAATGCTTATATATAAATTTTCCTGTTCCTGTATTTATGACACCACGTAAGGCAACAACATTTAGGCTGTCAAGAGCTTTCCCCAAACCAGATCTGCAAGGAAACTTCATGCCCAGAAACTTAACGAGCAGGTCAAAGGCCCCAGCACCAAGCCTTCCTTCATGGATAGCTGCCACATACTGAGGTAGCAGGAAGCAGGAATCCAAATTACCTGTCCAGAACTATCTGTTATTCTCCTTGTCAGTGCCAACTTCCCTCACTGATTTGCTTATGGTAATAGCGTTGGCCCTGATAATCCAAAAACTTGGGTTTCCATCTCAGCAAATGAGTGAGTACTCGGTGTCCTCAGGGAAGTCACTCCCACTGCTGGGCCCCAGATCTCTGCCAAATGACCCCAGTGTTTCGTCAGAATCAAGTGACCAGCTATAGCTACACTAGTGCAAAGTGCTCTACTACTACTACCCTGACCCTTGGAGGCCTTCCTTAAATCCACTTCGAAGCTGCCCCGTAACACCAATAAGTACTTGTCCAGGCCATGCATAATCCTCCATAGCATTTACTGTCATTTAGCAACCTAGGCCTCTGTGTTTGTTTATTAGTTTTAAAACATTTTATTTAAATTTAATTTGCCAACATATAACACTCAGTGCTCGTCTCATCAGGTGCCCTCCTTAGTAAGCTTCTATGTTTAAAATCTTGTTTACCTAAAGGTTCCATAGAGTTTCATAACAGCTTCTGGCATTAAAGTCTTCTCCATGCAAGACGGGAAGCATGAGAGCAAGACTCCTAGTGAACCCTGACACAGCTCCTTGCCAGACCTGCCCCACAAAAAGAATGCTTCATAGAATCCCCGCACACCTTCAACTCAATGGCCAAGATGCAACCAGATAAACTGTTTATAAATGGTGTTTGAATAAGGCTTTGTTTACAGGACAAAATCCTGTCTTGAAGTATGAGATTGGTGTACATGCGTATTTTAACTTCAATATGGACAAACCCCTCCAGGGCCTGCAATGAACCAAAACCTAGTGTATTCTGCAAGGCTCTTGATGGAACATGGAATGTTCTTCCTAAACTTAAAGTTTTAGGATTTTATGATTCCTGAGAGCTCAGCTCTCCACCTTTTCATATTCCTTACACCTTGTCTACTAGACTGAAGACTCCACTCCCCAACGTCTGTCCCCTTCTCTGCTTTGCAGAGAGTAATATATATTGAGTGTTGTCTGAAGCTCAAAACAGGGCGAAGACTGCTCAAGAGTAATTGCCCGTGGGTCTCAAAGCAATCCAATGGCACCTTGCCCAAAGTCAGCTTAGGGAGGGGAAACTCCACCACCATTAAATTGCAAATTGATGGATCATAAAAAATGCTGCTTGTGCTGAGGGCTGGCAAACCGATCTTCTGGTTTCCTTGAACCAAGCGGGAAGCCAAGAGAAAAACACAGTGGAGTGTTGGTAAGAAGTGTCTGGCAACAGATAAATGGGCAAGAACATGAAAACAAAGCATACAAAAAAAAGGAAATAAATAATCTCTAAATCCCTTCTGACTGGATTTCTGAGTCTGTGAAATGACAGCCTGAAACACAGGGGGGTGGGGGTGGGGGGAGTCCAACCTCACCAGTAACCAAATAAAATGCAGATTTTGTTGTATGTAAGGAGGGTCATTCCACACCAGTTAAGTTATTTTATTTAAAAAAATTAATAAAATCCCACAATGATGAGTCCTCTGGGAAGCTGGAACAATCGTATATTACTGATGACAGAGTAAATTGGTACAGTCATCTTGGAAAGAGGTGGGCAATGTGTTTCAAGAGCATGAAATTATTCAAACCCTTTGGTAAGGCTTCCCACAGCTAAGAATGTATCCTAAGGAAATAGTTCAGATGAAAAGCATTCCATGCATGAAGCTGTTCACTGCAGCACTCGTTTCAAAGCAAAAGAGAAAAAGCCAGGTAAAGATAGAACAGCAGTTCCACACATCACAACCATCTGCAGAGTTTTTGAAAAAGTTAACATTTGCCCTCCTGATAAGTCAGTTGTCTAATACTAGGAGAATGGTTAAATACACTACATCAACCCAAAGGCATGGCCAGTAACCATTAAAGTGATTTTGATGGATAATGATGCTTAAATGGCCAACACGTTCACTAGATGAAGCAGGAAGAGAACAAAGATGTGGTGTTAATGTGTCTATTTTTTTTTTTAACTTATGCATGTGGCCAAGTGCTATAACTTGATACCCAAAATAAAAACAGTGATTATGCTGGGGTGGCAGGGTTATCTGTAACTTTCCCCCCTCCAGTGACCTTGAAAACACCACCCATGATTGACTGTTTTAACGTGTGATTACCCAGGGAAGGGAGAGAAGGGCAGTCAGGCCCACTACTCCTGTGATTGACGGTGGCGCTGACTCACAACAATGCTGGCAAACCCTAAAACCCTTTCGGTGCCCAGCTCTCTTACAATCCTCTTATCACTGTGCAGAAACCAATGCCTACAGTAAATGATTTGCCTGGGATCATAAAGCAATATTAGAAGTCACTTCCTCTGCCTACTCCTTTCTCTAGGAAGTGGAAGTGGGAAACTGGGACACACTCAAAACCAGAAACAAAGCTGATGAACTCAGCCTTGTCTGCAAAGCAAGACGCCCAAGTAGGACCACAGCAGCGCAAAGTCAAGAGCATGTCATCCCTCAGCCAACAACAGCACCACAAGAAGCAGCCCCTGTCTGCCGGTGGTGGCATGGCAGAAATGCTCAGCAAGGCAGGGGAGGAATCTTATAAGGGACCTGGGTTATAAATGGCAAACAAAGAGCAGCCAGCCAAATAACCTCACTTTCATCCTTTCATTAGTGCGTCAGCCCTAACATCAGGCAATCTAGCACCCCAATAAAGCAAAATCCACAAAAACCCATCCAAAAATACATCTCTAGATCCTAAAGATGACATCAGGATATACCTAAGAAAAATTTAAGATGTTTGAACAAAAATTGCATACCTAAAATGATATATGAGGAACACTGTAAATAATCTCCCGATAGTCTCCCAGCTGCCCTTCACAGGAGGAGAAAGGTTCCCTGCCTACAGACTGTCTTCAGAAGGTTGGCATTTCACCAGCCTGTCTCCCATAATGGCACCTTGCTTCACCAGCACATGCATGCAAAGGTAATTTTATCTTAGATTCTAATGCATCAGTGTAGCCTTCTGTTTAAAATAGAATTATGTTGATAAAGGACTAACCACATTTTGGGGAAATCCAAATGAAAAGGGCTTGGCCTCTCTCTGTGGTTTTAATGGTTTAACGAGGTTGTCAGTGGTTTTCAGACTTAAGGGGGCAGTGAGATCACATGAAAGGCTTGTTAAAACACAGATGGCTGGGCCCCACTCCCAGAGTTTGAGTCAGGAGGTCTGCAGCACAAGCATCTGCATTTCTAACAAGTTCCCAGGTGATCTGCAGTTCTTGAACCGGGAACCCCACTTTGAGAACCACAGACAACGGTCCGCCAAGACAGTGACGGCATCTACTACTTAGTACACATACCAGGTCCTCTTACACCCCGTCAATCAGCACAAGTGCCCAGTGAGAAAGGGCTGAAAGGTGAGCAAATCCTGCCTGGGGTCAGAAACAAGCAGGCAAGGAGATCCGACCCGCCTCTCCTCCAAGGCCTAGCCATGAGCAATGGTGCCCTTCTCTGCCCATTTTTTATAAACCAAGCCCATGGCAGGAACACAACCCAGGGGTGCAGGAGCACATTTGCCTACTGTGGGAAACCTCAAACAATATTCATTTAAATGATACCATCCCTGGCAACATAGTCTCGCCCCTTCTTAAACCCTATGATTAAAACAAAACAAAGATGACAGAAACCCTTTAGTGGCTCAATTAATCAGAACAGAAGTCACCAATTACTGGCAGATAATAACTTTTATGTCCTAACTCCCCCTCATTTGGCAGCTCCTACCGTGTTCTAAACCTGAGCCCTTTCCAACTGGGCGCATACTCCATCCTTTCCCTGCTCATCTTTCACACTCGCAGCTTCTCCGAAAACAGGGAGGGGTTAAAAGGAAGAAGTAGGGGAGGAAAAAAAAACAGCCCTGCTAAAGGCTGCCGGGGCGGAGATAGCAACACTAATTGCTCCCATTCTCTGGCTCCTCACGAGGCAGATTGCAGGGGCCTGCATCTCCGGAGAAAGCTCTCCTATCTTCGCGGCAGCTCTCAGCAGAGCAACTCAAGTGCCCTTAATTGTTTATGTTCTTAATGCAGAGCCTCTTGAATGCATTCATTTTTAATAGCAGGCTTGAGTGTGGGGCCCATCAAAGAATGACAAAGCAACTCTATTCATTGGTTCTCTGTCCTGCAATGATGGTCTTTTGATTTATTTGCAAATGACAAGCTTGGCAGGCCCCACTTGAGGGCTGCCCTCATTTTTTTTTTTTTTTAAGAATTCAGTTGCATTTTCCAAGATGAAGTTGAGTCTGCAACGCTGTGTTATTTGTGTAAAATTTTCCCCCTTCAGTTCCTTCTAATTAATGACTTAAATGTTTTGACCCAACTGTTGCCAAGCAGAGCATTTGGGCTTTAATTTGTCATTTTGGTAAAGATGCATCCTTGACAAAAGCATCGCAGCTGTTTCAGGGCCCAAACAGCACATTTCCATTATTCAGAAACCCTTGTTATGGAGTTCAGCAAGTGCTGTTCACATGAAATCGTACCAACTTGTCCCATGATGGAAAAAGACAGCTTTTGGTAGCCTTAAAGGAAAATGCACTGCGACGCCACAGAAGGTTTTCAAGACACACTCTGTGGAGTGAATCACAGAACAGAACCATGAAGTCACCACCTATTGTTCTCAGAATGGAAAGAGAACAAGTCTCCTGGAACACACCCAGAGCAAGCCTACACCTTTCACCCTCTTCACAGGTCTTAGTCATTAGGGAGCTCATGAGAAATTAGATAATATCATACAATAGCAGGATTAGTGGGAGGAAAAGCAGACTACATCATCCTGGCACGAAGGCTAAAATTACAATCACGAAAATAAAATATGCCTATGTAAAGACAAAGACTGCATGGGGATATGCAAAACTCCAGTTACCTCTGAAAACCAGGTTTTGTGAGACTCTTGCTTTTCAGAATTTATTTTTTTTTTAAGATTTTATTTATTTATTCATAGAGGCACAGAGAGAGAGAGAGAGAGAGAGAGGCAGAGACACAGGCAGAGGGAGAAGCGGGCTCCACGCAGGGAGCCCAACATGGGACTCGATCGCAGGACTCCAGGATCACACCCCGGGCTGCAGGCGGCGCTAAACCACTGCGACACCGGGGCTGCCCGCTTTTCAGAATTTGTAATGTTATTTTCCTCTCAATAAAATTTATAACATTTCTTTTTCAATGCAGCTACCTTTTGGGCCTGTATAACCTGTCTTTGGTTGGCACTGACTTCCAACCATCTACAATCAGTATCTCCACATCTTCCATCATGACAAAGCAAATAAGCAGTGCATACTATCTATAAAGCACTAGTTATCATTAGCTTTAACATTAATCATTGCATAGCTCCCCACATTTTGTTTGGAGATCACTGGACAGTGGGGTGTATTTCCCTAAAAGATTGGAGCCTTTAGCCAATCCATACAGTGGGAGAGGAAATTCCTGCCTGGAGCGACTATGAGCCAGCAGTTCCCTAATTTTTAAATTTAATTTAATTTTACTTTATTTTTGAGAGAGAGCAAGCACATGTGCGCACATGCACACACACACAGACACACACAGACATGGGGGTTGGGGGAGAGAGAGAATCTTAAGCAGGTTCCATGCTGACAGGTATGGAGCCTGTCATGGGGGCTTGATCTCCCTGAGATTATGACCTGAGCTGAAATCAAGAGTTGGGACACTTAACCAACCGAGCCACCAGGCACCCCAAGGATTCCCTAATTTTGAAAGCATTCTGCAGTGTAATCACCCACACACATACATGACATCTGCTACTCTTCTTCTAAAGCAACTTCTTAGGCAAAGCAGCTGCTCTATCAGGAGGCCTATGCCATTAGTGCCACATGGCATGGTGGCCACAAGTTAGATATGTGGTTGTGATGGTGAGGGCCCAAGGCAAAGCCTTCAGAGCCCTAAACTCAGTCTCAATTGGGAAGTCTCACTTCTGGGCTTTACTGCTCCCAGGCTGAGCTACTGGAGAGATGATCCTTTGGAAAGGAAGACAAAGTTTCTGGCCTTCCCCATTGGAACCTGGGATTCTCTTTTCTTTCTTTCTTTTTTAAAGATTTTATTTATTTATTCATGAGAGACCCAGAGAGAGAGGCAGAGACATAGGCAGAGGGAGAAGCAGGCTCCATGCAGGGAGCCTGATGTGGGACTTGATCTCGGGACTCCAGGATCATGCCCTGAACCGACGGCAGTTGCCCAACCGCTGAGCCACCTAGACGTCCCAGGTATTCTCTTTTCAATTCACATTGTGTGCCAACAAGCCTGCAAAACTCCAGAATGCAGCAAGCATGGGGCATCACAGGTTGGGAGCCACTGAGGTAGAAAAAGAGCTTGTGCACACTGAAATCAACAGTCAAGAAAAAAAATTATTTTCTTGAAAGCATCTTAGATCATGATTAAAATGAAATGTGGGATGCTGGCGAAAATTTTCAACGCATCCTCCTTTTGCAAAAGCTTTTAAATATTTAGAAGACGGTAAGTACAAGGATTCTAGATGACAGACTTCACTGGTGTATTAAAGATTCACAGACTATTTACTCAGCTATGCAGGTGGAGGCAAACAGGAACATCATTTTAAATACAAATTAAATTACTAAAAAACTCAAAAAAAAAAAATTCCCTGATCATTGCATCATAATGCAATCCACAGAGAAATTGAAGTGACAGAAAAATAATTACCTATTTTCAAGATAACAACCAAGCTCCTTTCAGGGGATAAAGAAAAAAAAAGTGTCTTGCATAAGAGATCATTTATTCAGGGTTCCATGGATTGACCTAAGATATATATAATTAAAAGCATGTCAAAGAAAAGCCCGAAGTCTCCTTCTACCCAGACATGCCAACTTAGAACTTGAAAGTGATCCAGTGTTACAAGGTCACTGTGCTAAGCTACACTGGGGGAAACATTATATAAAGGGGGAACAAATAGGGCCATGAATGTGAGGGCAAGTCATAAGCCATGGGTCCCCAGAAGTTACTGCTCCTGTAACTCACCAGTTCTTTTACAAGTGGGCAAATCAATTCATGTGCTCCTGTGTGTTTTCAGAAAGCATCCCAGATACCCTTTCATTAATTATGTGGGTTTGGGACATGTCAATTCTCATTTCCCAGAGCAGCAGAAACCAAACTGAACCCCATATTCTGTTATACTGGTTCCCACAGGGCTGGGCTGGCTCGATAATGCTGAGCTCCTTCTGGAAGAAGAGAATAGACTTCCTGCCATTTGGACTGTGAAACACAGTAATCCACCAAGGAATAAAGGTCAATGTTGCACTTTTGGTCATTACTGAATCATTTGAGATGATCTGTGGTGAGGATGAGAGGAAAATCGAAGGCTTCGAGAACGCTGCAAATGGCCTGACCTCAGACCAATTTTCATCTCCATCTGTCTAATAGACATGTGGATAAAAGGCCCTCCCCTCCCTCCTTCTGGGCCACTCGGCTGTTTCCAAATCCGCGGCACAAGCCAGGAACCAGTTAAACAATACATTAATAAGGGGAAATAACCTTCTAAGCCCCAGACCGACACTTACTCGGGTTTTAGGCCATGGGCTCAAGTTTGGAACGCAATTTTCCAGTCTGCAAGCAGTACTGCAAAGCAGAAATTTTAACGAATACAGAGAATTATCTGCAGTGCAGGGGCATGTGCCAAAATCTCCGTGTTTGTACATGCAAATATATGCATACTTACACCTCCACCCCCCACCAAAAGACAGCCACACGATTTCTATTACATCTGCTAGCGCGCGCGTGCACACACACACACACACACACACACACAGGGGAACAGCGGCGGTTCCAGAAACTGCATGCTGCTACGAAATAATTTTTTTTCCAAGTGTCCAATTAATGCTGCTTAATCATTATTAAGGCATTTCAATCCTTAGATACAAAATATTCCTGGGAACCCAGAGCCTAATTATCAATTAAGCCATGGAATAAATGTTAATATCCTGACTTTATACTAATACTCCCCTTCACTGGTTTGGCCGAGCTACCTTTTTAAGGTAATGCTGCACCATATATAAGTTTAGGCCCCCACAGTATATCAATGTCAAACAACATCGTGTCAAGCTAAGATTCAATTCAGGTAAGTGCCACTGCCAAATTTTCTTGTTCCCAGACGGGCTTTAAGATTATTTTATTGCTTAAAATTTAATTTGTTCCAACTCGTGTCTCCATGACAACGTTGGCTAACCCTGCAAATCATTTGGGTAATTGGATATCTTATCTTTCTATTGCTCTCAAATCGAATGATTCTGCTAGAATTGTAACAGCCAATCAAATTTACAGTCCTCCTGAGTAATAGACTTGGAAAAGTAGCCACATTCATCTCCTCTTTACAGCCATATTAACCAGTATGCGACAAACAGTAGAATCTGGTCTTCAAACTGTACTCCAAATTATAAATGGTGTCAATACCAATATTCTCACAGTGCAAAGTCTACTCAAAAGCTCCTTCCCTTTTATACTGTTTTAATTTGAGAAGGAACAATTGGTAATCATTCCATACAAACCCTGAGCAATTTAAATACTTTGAGGAAAATCAACAAGAGTGATGCTACTAAACTAATCAGGAAAAGAAAATTAAAAATCACAGCTTTTGAGGGTATTCAAACATATGATAAAATAACGACCAAAGCAGTGGCTACACAAGATGATACTAGAGCACTGACATTGATCTGTCTGGGCTCTTTAGGTGGGGAAGCCATACCTGACGCATTAGTCAAGAAATAAGAATGGATGCAGATTCAACAACTAGTTTAAAAATCTCTGTACCCTTAGAGAAAGCCACATAGCCAAAATGTGTGACACCTCTTTGTACTTTATTTAATGCGCGAATAGCACATCTAGGGTAAGTCAGTTATGGAATACAGATTTCTCATGAGATCCAAAAGTCAGCAATTTCCCTCTAGTGTTAGTGGTATGCTTCTGGCCTTTGGTCAGCTAAAAAGTACAGAAGTTGGATACATTTCAGTGGTCCAATTCCAATTGTCTTGGTAGCTGTGCAAGGAGACTGGCTTTGCAAGTGGGAGCTCACAGCCCAGGCACTGTAGAAGAGCCAGCGGCTCACAAATGTAAAAGGCTCCAGAACCTGGGCCAACTGGCAGGCTAAGTGGGTTGTCGAGAACCTCGTGCTTCCCCTGCAGATAGATACTCAGGACTTCAGGACCCCTTCTCAAGCTCAACACAGAGAGATAGCAACGTTGGGCTTCTCAGCACACAGATGTCAGCAGGCTGCCGAGCCTTTAAAGCAAGTGTGAGGGCAGGTACTGGCACAATCTGAACTGTGCTCTCTTCTACCCCAAACACTTACAATGACATCCAAGAAGTTTCTACGGCATCTATGCCATCGTGCATGGCAGTTAAGAGCCGAAAACCTAGACTTCCACTGTGTCTAATCCCAATGCCCCTGCCTTTCTCCCCTTGCATTTTTTTTCCTGCTTCCCCATGTATTAGCACATAAGTGGCAGCTGTGGACTGTGCCAGTCTACAATGATCTCAAGCCCGTGGAGAACGTAACACAAGTATCTACTCAAACTTCTGCCTAACATCTTACAAGTTTCCACAGCTAAAAGAAAACGGTCTGTACGTCTACCTTACCAAGGCTGGGGACTTTTTCCTTCTCTAACCAAACAACAACTTCACTTGATAATTCTCACCTCCTTTTTTTCAGGATGACAAAGCCTGTCTTCCAACTAAGAGTTGGATTTTCTACATTGCATAAATAAATAAATAAGCAAGCACGCACCTATCATCCTTTATTCTCCCAAAACTCACTTCCACAAAACGAATCAAATCCTCTTTGTTACTTCTCCATCCCCTTAAATGAAAGAACTCAACGGAACTCTGTTCCCACTGGTAGTCGTATTAACTACTTAAGGCTGTTGCCTTCCAAGGGCACATTGTGCTGTTTGGCCTAAATAAAGCATTTTTAATTCTTCTAGATTCCTTGGACGACAGAGGCTGCCAATAGGTGATTTAAAAAAAAAAAAAAAAAAAAAGTTTCCTCTGAAGCCTAAAGACAAATGCTTCAGAGCTTAGAAGGAAACAAATACAAACCTTTGTAATTGAAGGGAAATAACGAGAAGTGAATAATGCAAGGAGGAAGGAAGCTGCTGGGCTTGGAAAAACAAGATGGCAGCATGGCCTAGAATTCCAAGAGCAGGGGACAGTTTTAAAGGGACCGATAATATATCTAGGTAATCAATTTCAAGAACAAAGTATCCTTCCCTCAGGGTGCCCAAGTGCCAGGCACCAATGTAAACACTCCTGCATAAGAAACTCACTTACTCTAGATAACTACTCTCTATTGCCATCCTAACCTACCAGGCTGTTTTTGCTTTAGCAAGGAGAAATAATTAGTATTATTACACAAAAGGAGGCTGGAAGGATTTATAGACAAGTTCTATAGGGCACAGGGGCACTCAATGGATGGGAGCCATGACTGCTCACTCAGATGCCCCATATCAGCTTACGCTACAGTAATCAGCCCAAGTAGCTGACTTTTGAAAAAGACAACAGGGACACTGGGGAACCAGTGGAGACTTGTAGCTGCAGGCTGCTCGGAGACAGGGTACCCTTCCTCCATCCCAGTGGTCCATCCTTTATTCTCTCCATTCCAGACCAAGATGCAGATCAATGTTAAGACCTCCTTTCCTAAACCGAATGCGACCTTTTTATTTTCACTCACTAATCCACAGAAGCCTTTCAAATGGCACAAATAAAGGCGGCTGCATTTTGTTCTCTAAATCAATTTTCTCCCCAGCCATCAACTAGATGTTCCCGCACAGAGAAAGAACAGCCCTTCCCTTCTAATTCAAAAATCCATACTGCCATTGCCCTTGCAAACTGCTAAACAAGCAGTATCGGCAAGTCACTTGTGTTCTGTAATATATTTACTGCAAATCCCAACGGCTCACCTCCTAATGCAGTTTTCTATTGTGTCTCTGTGTGTCAATACACTGGCTGGTCACCTTACTTGTAAGAGGCTCTGACCGGCTGTTTGCTCAAGGCATCAAGAGGGCGCCCAGGAGAGACAAAGGCTGTTGCTTCTGGAGGGCCTGGCCTCGAGAGCCTCCTCCTCACACTGGGGTCCTCAAAGAGGTTTTGTTTTCTGGCACTTCACATCCTTGCACCATCCATGGGCTCTGAGGCCAATGCAAACTCCCTAAAAGGACAGTTTCCATCCATCCAAAGTTCAAAATCGGAGTCCTTTAGCACCATTTCTTCCCAGTTTCCTACCTAACAACATGAAAACTATTCCCTCCCCAGAGAATATGCTGATGGCATCTTAAAGGTCCTTTCTGAAGGACCAAAAAATAGGAAAGGCTGGGGGGTGAGGGGAGGATAGTCTGGCTTTTTTGTTTAAGTACAAATCTCTGCTTCCAGGTGACAGCTGAAAAAGAAAGCGCCCTAACACCACATAATACAACCATGTCGCAACACAAAGGGCAAGTCTAAGAGGAAAGTGCGCTAAAATGTTGTAAACACCTGTTGAGATGGAATTCTTAAAATGTACTTGGAGAAAAGCCCTCCTTCACCTCTCAGTCTAAAATGGGGTTGGTAGCTAAGAAAAGGTCCGGCCCTCCAACAAACCCAAGTTTTCCAGAATTACTCTTTCACTTATTTACTGGGGGGAGGTCAGCAAAAGCTCTTTGTAAGGTATGTGACAGGCAAATCCTGGGATCACACAGGTGAGAACAGTGTGGGTGTTCACTGTTTATTTCCTTCTCCTTTTCCGTGTATTTGAAATTCTTCACGATAAAATGTTTGGTGGGGCAAAGAGGTATGTAAAGACCAAAAGTAAATAATCAAGAGGGATGATATTAGTCATTAAGAAATCTGGCAACTAAGTCAAGTTAAATGTCTTTATACTTAACACATTATGAGCTACTTATCCATAATTCTGTTTAGGGGCTGCAGTGGTCCTAAGGAGACCAACAGGGACCCTAGGGCCAATGATGCATGCACACACGCTGCTTGCACAGAAATCCAGGCCTTGGCAACACACCACTTCTGTTTTCGCTCTCTCTTCAGTACAAACCCAAATATACCACTGTAATTAAATTCCCCATGAAGAAGCCTCCATGGATATTGTCTATAAATCACTGGTCCCAAAGAAAAACCAAGCAGAAGTGGTTATATGAGACCTGAAGTCCTGTAAAACATCTAGCAAAATCAAACATTTCATTCTTCACGTCAGCCTCAGAATCCAGCCTGGTACTCTGAGCTCAAGTTTTTAATCTGGATTCCATGGATTTACTGAAGGATCTTATGATAAATGGCCAAAACTGTTGGGTAAGGCTATCTTGCGTGTAAAGACGTGTGGAATTTATTTGCCAAGCAACTTCCACCTGATTTTCAGATGGGTCCAGGATCCAAAATGATTAACAAATACCACCCTCTCTCTCTTTTATTTTTTTTTAAGATTTTATTTATTTATTCATGAGGGACACACAGAGGGAAGCAGAGACATGAGGAGAGGGAGAAGCAGGCTCCCCACAGGGTGCCCCATGAGGGACTCGATCCCGGACCCCCGGACCCCAGAATCACGCCCTGAGCCAAAGGCAGACACTCAACCGCTAAGCCACCCAGGCATCCCCAACCACCACTCTCTTAAGCTGCACATGAAATGCTATCTAACAAGTGCCCACTTTGGCTAACTCATTGGGAAGCAGTTGGAGTAAGTCTCAAATGAAAGCTTTGAGCAGACCATAACCTAGTGAGAGTAACAAGACACATGTGAAAAAACAGGATTACAGAAATTGGAACAAAACTCAGTGACGTGACAGGCTCCTGGTGCAGAGGACACAGAAGGCCTAAGGTAAACAGGGAGTGTTGTTATTTGAACTTGACCTTGAAGGATACTGAGGAAGGCCTGTGAAGCTTGACAAGACGACCTGGACTTTTTCTAAACAAAACAGAAAAATACATAACATATTTTAGGCAGGAAGAGGAGACCCACTGGCTGGATTAAAGGGCCTGGTGGAAGGAGGACAGAAGTGACCAAGACTAGTAGGGACAGTAATTGGGGGCAGACACACGAGGCTGTGAGTGATGGACACAGACGCCCTGACAAAAGCGGGAAGTCAAAATTAGAAAGAACAGACACACCAACATACCTGAAGACCCAGCCCTGAAAGTTTGCATTCACCACTTTAAAGATGCTCCCATTCTGGGGCTGGAGTTTGGAGCGTCTGGATGGAGGCTGCTGGTCTCTACAGTAGAGCACATGGACCCAAGTGACCGCAGAGGACACACCAATGGCGTGAGGATTTTTATTTTGATCCCTCTGCTTATGATTTCCATTTATGACAAACATATACAATGTGTTAATACTTTTATACGCTTTTATAACTCATAAATTTGTAAGCGAACGCGTCTGGTGGTATATTTTCAAGTTTTTCAAGGACAGGATGCACAAAATACCAGGGAGTAACTAACAATCTAGTTAGACCAGGAATGGCGCCCGCAGTATCAAACCGAGTACAGTACTGCAGTTAACTGAGCAGTTCCACAAATAGCATGATTTGGACGTGCAAGTTCAAATACAGATTCATTCTCAAAAACTGGTTCTACTTAGTCAAGTGAAAATCCAGTACGTATCTACCAATACACTGGAAATAATATATGTGACTATACCTCTTCGACGTACATAGTGCTATAAACACACCACACCCTACAGCTTTTCTCCATCTGGCAGATGGAAAAATAAGTTCAATGGATGGAATTCTCGGAGTTTGGTTTTTCCTCTTAGTTTTCATCTTATACCCAAAATGACCTTCACCTTGCCCTCTATCTGCCACACCTTAGTGCCCATGCCTTCTCTCTCTCTCTCTCTCATACACACACACACACACACACACACACACACACACACGTGCTCTAATTTAAAACACCAAATCACAGTCAAAGACACATTTCTATGGCACATTTCATAATACAAAACTCACCAATCCCATTGGTGAGGACTGTTCTCAATCTATAAATGCCTACTCTTGTCAAATAAGCCTACTTATGAAAACAGCTGCCTAAAATTTAATTTAAAACTATCAGACCAAATATTCGACATTAAAAGTACTAGTTCTGAAAATCTGTTTTTCAAATTCTGAACTAACAGTAAGCCAACAGGGATGGGGCGGGGGGAGCTGACAATTGAGCCAATCAAAGCCTTTGAGAAGCCCAGTTTCTTAGTTTCCTCCAATGTAATCCACTCCTGAAGACCACAAATATTTAATAATAGAAGAGCAAACACTCACATCTATGGAAACCTAAAATGGTTCCATGAGCCAGTAACTGAATATATCGTTAGTTTAACTACCACACAAGATGATTTACTTAAATATTTGCTAAAGGAACAGATTCTTTCTGCATTTCTTAATAAACACTATTTGAAGGAGTATCTTAAGCTCTCTGGCCAAAAGACTCTCCTCAACTGACACAGGGCACCAGGTTTTCAACTCTGGCAGGGGTGCGGTCTGGAGGGACAACTCTCCTCTCCTAAGAGGAGTCATTCTGAGAACTTGCCTAGTCTAATCACTTATTTTGCAGAGAAGGAAACTGAGGCCCAGACTAGTCAATGACTCATCCAGTCCCCAAAGTCCCCTAAATCGGGACCCATCCCGATGGAACTGTATTTTATACCAAGGCCCATCCTTAAGATCACATATTTCATTCCTCAGAGGTTTTTGGCATGAATTTTGAATTTAAAAATATTTTTAAAAATCTTAATGACTATGTTTTTTGACCCCTTCCTTAAATTCTGTGCCCCAGGGCAAGTGCATCCCTTACCTCATCCTAGTCTAGGCTCTGGATAGAAACCATGAACTAGCCAACTGTTGAAGGGGTCAGGCAGAGTGACACAAAGTTGGGAGGATTCTCCCTGCTGGCTGATAAAAACCAAAGGCTAATCTTGTGCCTCAGAATCTGTGTTCCAAATACACAGGGAGCTTTCTCTCTCTTCACTGAAGCTTGTGAAGGGCAGGCCTCACTAAGGACATGAAGTTGGGGACCACTCCACTCTTGATGACAGTGACTCCCTTTGTATTACAAGGTAATTAACACCTGGTAGAGCTTAGCTGTAACTGCAAGTACTACAGCGAGTCTTTTCCCATTCTGAGACGTAGACTCAGGAAAAAAAAAAAATCTCAAAGTGAGAAATGGTAGACAGAAAACACACATGGTTATAAAGCAGGAAGAAAGGTAACACTTGCAGACAAATAGCAAGAGTCACATCTAAGGGATTAACCTGCAGGTGAACTCCTAACAGTTCCACCTAAGCACTTTTAAAACACTACCAGAGGACAATTTATTTTTTAAGAGAAACTTTAAAGCACACATCAAAAGCGTGAAAGCGGTTTCACTCCGAAATTTACGTGGTCTGAGACACGGTGCTGGCAGAAACATCACATGGTGCTTGGTTATGTTAAGCTCTCATCTGTTTCTCTTTCTCCTCTCCTTCCCCGCCCCACAACCACACTGCAGAATCCCTCTTTCCTTCCAGAGCCAGTCCTTTCATTTATTTTTAAATTCTTGGCCGCCCTGGAGAGCCCCGAGTGCTCACTCTGCCTGCTCTTCAGAAGAATAGAGGCACAGAGAGACAAAGTGATCACACTCACTGTGCACTGGGCCTCAACCAGGAGTCCTGACAACAGTTTCGAGTTTTCTTTTGTTCTTAGACATATTTTAACCTGCAGACAGTAGTGCTCGGTTGGCTACAACTTTCTACCTTACCCATGGCTGTGACCTCTGTAGACCAGTCACTACTGCTGATTTTCAGGAACTCTTAGAATGCACCAGGTCCTGATGTGACTGTGTATCATGACATGAAGTTTTCAGCACAAAGAGCAAGAACAGGAGAGACATGCAGCCAGGGGCACTGGGTCACCACACGCAGGCCACAGGTGTGGCCTCATCCTCCAATGCAGCGGGGGGAAGGGGTCGATCAAGGAAAGCAGGACTGAATTCTAGGGAACCAGGTGACCAGCTTCAACAGAAACTTGGCCCTGACAAATACCAGACTCCGAACACATGCCCACAGCTGCAGGCAGGGCAAAACACCTACCCAATCAACCACACAGGATGAGGCAAATCACTTCTGAAAACTGTTAAGTGCTGTACAAATTCACGCCACTAAGACAACTTATGGCATGGCCTCATCAGCATCCTGTAAAAAGATCCACAAGTGGAATAAATAAGGTTTATGTATGTATTTACAGTGCATCTTGTTCCAAAAACACCAAATGAGGTCATACCACCCCACAGGACACAAAACAAAACCTGAAAGATCGCACTGCCAAACACACCAGGCACAGCCCTCAAAACAACTAGACTCACGTTCACCCGCTGTTTTGTAATGTACCCTAATGCTTTGGGGGCATAGAACTGCCTTGACGTTTTATGAGATGTCTCCACCTCTTCTGGATAAATACCCAGAGTTTACAATCTACCTGGAGAGAGATGGGTAGGCAGAGATCTATAAAAGACTCAAAAAACAAAACCTGTATTTTTTTCTTTTTAAGATGTTATTTTGAGAGAGAGAGAGACAGAGTGTGTGTACACAGAGAGGGAGAGAGGATCTCAAGTCGACTCCCCACTGAGCAAGGAGCCAGACAGGAGCTAAGATCCCAGGATCCTGAGATCACCGCACGAGCCAAAATCAAAGAGTCGGACTCCTAACAGACTGAGCTACCCAGGCACTCCTCAAAATAACGACAACAAAAAACAACTGTCTAAATGCCACAGCAAAAAAATTAAGTGCCCATTACCATCCCTCGTGCACTGACTTTTCAGTAACCAGCCACATACGGGAGCAGAGAAAGTGAGGGAAAGGCTTATCAGGAAGTGTTGACACAACATAAACATGGACTGTGGGCACCAACCCAAGTAAGGAAACCACAATTATACCATTCTCCATTTGGACACGCTTCCACTTTAAAACTTCCAGACGGGAAAGTTGGTGGTGAGATTTGACACTGAAATCTCTAAAACTCACTTCTTAGACAAACCCGCTGAAAGGTGGAGAGAGCGGTCGTCACACTGCAGACAAATCTTAACAACATTAAAGCTCTCTCCGTGGAAAGTTTCCCCATCGCTGCATTTTTTTCAGTAACAAAGATGTTGTCAGAAATGACAATTTTTTGTGTCCCCTGATGATGCCTTGCTAGCATTTGGTTATAAGCCATAAAGCAGGACTAATTTCAGCCTGTCAGGAGTCTCACTAATGCCCAGTTTCCCCCCAGAGAGAATTCCTGTCAAATCTAATGAGAGCTCCAAAGGCCCTCTCTACAATATAATGAGCACTTAGGCCATGCTGGTGATCAGGCGGCAAAAAGCATCAATTTGAGCCTGGCTACACCCTGGGGGCCAGACGTCACCAGTTTTAATAAGAATTATGATTACTAGCTGCACCAAATGCCTCCTCAGAACTTATTATTAATGTGTGACATTCAGAAGGATGTTTTTCAAATGTAAGGCCACTTTAAACTGAATTACAGCACTGCTTTGCACACCACTCTAGTTACGGGTCTGTCAGCATTTACAATATAAACTAAATTTCAAGAGGCTTAATACCCTACTATGAAGAACATGGCATCTCTCAGCTTTTCACATTTTTCAAATTACTGAGCCAATTATACGCAGCAATATTATTAATGCATAGTGGCTCACGAATGGACAATATTACCCACAGATGCCCAATAGTGTATAGAAACTCATTAGAAACCTATTTTCACACCATGGGGCTCCTGACCCTCTTCGCCCCTTCTTCCTTTTTCCTACTCGATAAAAAAGAGGTCATGTAACCATGTAACCTTCAGGAACCGGCAGAATTACACACTTCCTCTACCTCCCCAATAAATCCTGCATCAGCATACAGCATCATCCAGAGGTAGTGTTTCCTTGTAAAAGAGTTGGTGAAGTTATTAAATCCTTTGAGTTTCTGAGTTTAAGAAAAAGCTTGGTCTCCTGTTTACCCTTTCTAGAATTGTGATTAGAAAAAGTATGCCTTTGGGGTAACTTAAAAAAAAAGTGGCAGGTTACAACTCCTTCACCCAGCTTATTTGCATAATTCATTTAAATGACCATAGATCTTCTTGCCCAATTACTATCAACAAGTTACAACCGCCTCAATCAGGCACTTGCCATTCAAACACACAAAAAACAAAGGCACAAGCCCAACATAATCTAGGCTACCAATTTTGCAAATCAGAATAAAATCAGCATTTTTAAAGGTCCAATTATATTATTAAAGAAAGGCCCTGAACCTAACTATCCCTTTCCAAACACATATCTGAGAATAGATCTAATGTACACGACTTAACATTATGAAATCTATGATGAATTAAAAATCAAAGAGTGTGGAGTTACAAAAGCAGAATTCAACTCTGAAACACACTTGCTTAATGAAAGTCTTTGAATATAAGGAAGATCTGAAGGCTGAACTAATCAATTTCTCCACTGTGCCCCAGCCGGTCAGCCATGCTCTTTAATTTAATGAAACAAGGGTTTGAGATGAAATAGCACATATACATCAAGTAAGAATTGTATTGTTGCACTTTGAAATGTGTCCAACTGTGCAACTTCATCTGATGATAATTTTTTAAGAGGCAATCGATTTCTAAAAGACTTATTGTACCAGCGTCTTGATGAAAAAGTGAATGTCAGCATATCTCCAGAATACTTACACCCTGCCATTAATGCTTTCTTTGGCAGACAATGACTACTCAATCGAGGGTCCTTTGGGCTGAGCAATCATTTAGCTTTTCTTCTCTTATGAGGTCCTTAGTGCCTTGTTCCAGCTCAATACTCTTTTTATACACCATTATAGTAGCCATAAGTGTGAATTTTATGGGAACTTGCAAACTCATAGTCATAGCTAGAGCTTTCCAGTCACTAATCTTTTCATGCTTTTAAAACCACGAGGACTGAAGCGACTCCCAACATATGCTGTGGCCATAAAAGAATGCTTTTTCACCTCCAAATCTGCATCAATTGAGAAAGTTTTCAAAAAGATGTTTGCTAATAAGCCACTAATCTTGAATGTCACTTTATGCAACCCCGAAGCAAGACAAGAACCCCACAGTTAGTCATATACAATGTTTAACCTGCTTAAGAAACTCCTGAATATCCTTCTTTCCCCTCCACCCGCAGGACCACACTGCTGTTCCAACCGGCAAAAAAACCTAAGTTACTCTGAATTTCAGAACTCTATGGGATACCCAGATCTTTCAAGCAGAGAATAAATCTATCCAGGTGGAAAAGCCAACTCAGAGACTCAATTTCTATCAGCCTATAGACAGGTTGGGTCACATTTCCAAAGCACCTCTCACCTAGTCACTTACAGATTCTGTAATTGTCAAGAAGCAACTCTTGCTGCAAAATACTACCACCAATTCACAGGAAGGGAAAGAAACTAAGGGCATACAAATTCCCCGCCCCCCCCCCACCACTGAGGACACAGCCAGTTTTATAGAATCATAATGACTGATTTCTCATTTCAACTCGAGATTTCAATAGAGCTTACCTGTTTATGCATTTCTATGTTTAATCCATATGACATTTCATAATACTGCAAAAAGAAAAAAAATCAAGCATTTCATTAATTCATGTTTTGCAATGCTAGGAACACGTATTTGCTAATCTTACATGCAAAAGAGAGAAGTCTAATCTCTGATACCTACCATCACATAGTGCCTCTGCATTTCTGTCTTTTCACTTGCCAGTTTCTCACATTCCAATTTAAGGCTACAAAAACAAAACAGGCAACTTAATGTAAACATTATGTCACTTGTTTTAACATCTGCCTCACATATTTGCACTTCAAGTAAAAACACAGACCAATTTGGAAAAGCCATAAACTATCTAGGTAAACATGCAAAAGCTTTGTCCTTGCATTTAATAGGGAAAGGGAATAAGGTGAACAGTACAGCGTCTCCACTCAGCTACTATTATTTTTCTTCTTGATGCATACCTGGTCAGATGCCAAGAATGAAAAATCTGTCAAAAGCCCTGATCTACTCAGAAGACCAAATCCTCCTCCTGTTCATCTGTTCACTCCTACTTCCCTGGACCAGTTTGCTCCTCTGGATTCCACCAAAATCTGGCCTTTGCACAATTTTCAGCATCAGACACAGGCTGTCCCATCTATGCCAACTCAAACAGTCTCCAAATTTAAAAACTATACTCTAGAGTTACTTCTACAATTGTTGGTCCCTTTTGAAATCTTGTTTTTAAATCCCTGCCAAAATATGTTAAGTAGCTACTCCCGGCTTGGTAAACACAGTGTGAGCAGGTATGCCTCAAGTTCCAGAGATTATTATCTTCAAGCAGACAAAAGGTCAACAATCAGAAAAGCCTCTGACAAAATAAGAAAATTCACACCCAAGCATCTGTGCACTTTTTCTCAAGCATGACCAAAATAAGGGCTGTCATTACAGAGTTATTTCTTAGCTCTAATCAGCTAAGACTTCACTGGAACATGGGAAAGAAACTAACAGTTCTGGAAAATCCACTATGGACAGGGCGCTTTACAATCACTTTTCACTTATAAACCTTTTGAAGTAGGTCTCAGTTAGGTGAAGAGACTAAGCCAGGATTTACATAAATGAGACTGCGGTCCCCTGTCCTTCCCAAACCACTCCAAAATGACGACGCCAAGGAAGGGGAGCTTCCTCCTGCACCTAACGCCCCCCCCCCCCCCCATCACCAGTGATGGGCACAGCTAACAGCACCTGGTCTCCCATGATGGACTTTGTCTCAGACAACACAATCCCCTGGTATGGCAAAGAGCGATTTCAACACTGGCTCTGCCTCCCTAAACCTGCACTCCAGGGTTGGAGCATCGATTGAACCAAGGTTTCAGCTCAGCCTGTTGCAAAATAAATAAACGAAGTGCAAATATTGACGGTTCTCATGCAACTCCTAAATACTCAAAAAAAAAAAAAAAAGGCTCCCTGTAACAGCAGCAAACCGGCAAAAGGGAAACAATGGTAGTAGGAGGAGATTAGAGGAGAGACGGCCCAGGAATAACCTGGAAACAGGGTAACATGAATGACAGGTCTTAACTGCGACTCCACACGCCACCGCCTGGACGCGAGGACTAAGTACAGCCGCCGCCGCCCCCGGCTGGGCGAGGAGGTGCCGGGGCTGCCCCCGGGGCTACCGCTCGCCCGCCCGCCTGTCCTGGCCGGACACGCACCTGTGGTACTGCGCCTGCAGGAACTGGAATTCCTCTTTAATCCGGTCCAGGGACTCCGGGATAGTGAACTTGAAGGGCTGGCCTGCAGCCTGGTGCGGCGTCTGGGGGCGGCCGCCGAGGGGAATCGAGGCACAGGGATGCGGGGAGACAGACAGACAATGAAGGCAGAGGAAGCACAAGTGGGCGGGACGTAAACAAAAAATAAAGTTAGAAGTGGCGGAAAACGGAGCCCTGAACTCGAGTTTGCTCTGCGCTTGATGGAAGGAGAAAGCGGACCCTCGCGCGGCCTGGAGCCTCCTCGGTGCTCGGTGCGTGCGCCCGGGTCACAGGCTGTAGGGACGGGGCTCCCGGCGGCCGGGGAAAACCAGGCCAAATCGTCGTCGTTGCCCCCGCCCCCTCCCCACGGGGGCGATAATGACCCCGGGGACCAGAGAAGAAAAACAACAGCCTAACGCTCCGCGTTCCCAGAGACGCGGGGCCACCTCCGGGCGCGCCGGAGCGGGGGCCGCATTGACATGTAAATAGGCGAGACGAGAAACAAAGGGGGGGGCGTCCTACCCGTCTCGGCAAGGGGGGGGGTGGGCGGAGAAATCGCTCCGGGAAAGAACCCCAGCGCCCCCGGGAGCCCCCGCCCGCCCCGTCTAGACATCAACTGGGGGGGGGGGGGCAAGAGTAGAGGGAAAAATGGAGTTTCAGCTCCCTCCCCAGCGCAGGAGGGAGGCTCCGAGACCCCCCCAGCCTTGCACCCCCAGAGGCTTGCGCGGGGCGGGGGGGAGGGTGGTCCTCCCGAATTTAACAGAGACCCGTCGCCTGCCGCGCGGGGCGAGCGTCTATCCCCTCCCCGCCCCGCCCCCACCCCGCGCCCCCTCCCCCCTCCCCCCGTACCCCGCCGCGCCTCACCGGGTGCCGGCTCTGCGGGAACATCGCTCTGGCGGCGGCCGCAGCTCTGTTTCCGGGCAACTCAATTCTCCGCTCAATTTCCAACTTTAATCCCGCCGAGGAAAATTAAGCCGAGAAGCCGGGCGAAACCCGGGGCGCGGGGAGCGCGCGGGCCACGCACGCAGGCGCGCTCGGCGGGGCGCCCCGGCCGCTCCTGCTCCCGCCGCTGCGGGCTCCCTCGCTCAGGGCCACATCGCGGGGCACCCGGGCCGGTGACGCCGGCGCCCGAGAAGAGGGCGCGGGGGCTGCGATCCGGCCCGTGGGCCTCCGCTGCCTCGGCGGGGACGCGGGGGGCGGCGACTCCGGCCGCGCTCCCCTCGGCGATCCCGGTGCGCGGCACCCGTCCCGGGCAAACAGATCCAGGCGGGCTGCCTTCCTTCGCTCTTCTCCCGCTCCGCCTCCTCTCCGGGTTTTCCCCGCGGCCACGGCCGCGGGCGAGGCGCAGGTGGCCCGGCGCCCCCGGCTAACCCCACACCCACAAACCTGGCGACGTTCGGGTCACCGGGCGCTCGTGGGCTGCGGGAGGCGGCGAGGCGCACGGCCCGGGCCGCGGCGGGCGGCGGGCGGCGGGCGGCGGAGGGTCCGCGCCTGGCGCCCCGCAGCCTCAGCCCCGGCGGAGGAGCAGGAGCGCGGGAGGACGCCGAGGCGGGGAAAGTGCGGAGGGCGCGCCGGGAGGCGGCTCGGCACGCCCCGAGCCAGCGGCACTCGGCGGACTCCGCGGTCGCACGAACCCTCCGGGCCCGGCGGGGCTACTCCGCGGCGGGCAGGGCGGCAGCCGCCCGCTGCTCCTCGAGCCCCGGGCGCATCCGGGCGCCGCGCCCCGCGCGCGCTCGCCCCACCCGGCCGGCCCGGGCGCTCCGGACTCTCGCTGCGAGCCCCGGCCTGGGCCCTCTTTCTTTCCTTCCCTTCGTCCGCCTCTTGGCACAGGGCGCTCCAGCCCGCCGCAAAGTTCTCTCACGACCCGGGGGGCGACATCCGCGAGGCGGTGGAGAAAAGAGCAGGAGCGCGTTCCGCCGCGCGGCCTCCCTCCCCGGCGGGCAAACTCCGCGGGCGGGTCCGGAGTAGTCGCGGCGGGGGGTTTGGTCGCCGCGGGCCGGCCGTGAGCGGGTGGGGGTGGCGCCGGCGGTCGCCCCGGGGACGCGGGGCGCAGGGTGCTCGCCGCTGCCGCTGCCGCTGCTCCTGCAGCCGCCGCTCCCGCCGCCGCCGCCCGCGCCTCTCGCGCCGGTTACATTAACACGCGGTTTCACACTCCGGAGCTAACCAGCGCCGGCCCCGCCCAGCCCCGCGCGGGCGGGGGCGGGAGCGCAGAGCCGGCGGGGGACGTGGGTCCGGGAGGCCGCGGGGGGCGGGGCAGCGCGCGCCAGCCAATCGCGCGCGGGCGCCCAACGTGGGGCGCTGACGCGACGCCTCCCCGCAGCCTATGGTAGCGCAGCGCTGCGCGGGCCGCCCCCCCTTCCGCTCCCACCCGACTCGCTCGCGTCTCCGCCGTCTCCCCGGTGTCCCCTCCCACCCCGCTCCCCACCCCCCCCCCCCCAGCCAGCCGCGTCCTCCCGGGCTCGGTGAGGAACTGTTCCCGGAGGAGCCGCGGGACGCCGAAAGCAGCCAATGGGAAGAGGCGAGACGCCGAGATTGGCACCGTGGATGGGAAGGTCGGTGGGAAGGAGAGCGGCGGGGCCGGGCTGTCAATCAAAGTAACGTGGGGCCGGGCGGGGGCGCGCGGGCGCGGGCGCGGGCGAGCGCGAGCGGGAGGGACCGGCGAGCGTGCCGCCGCGGAAGCCGGGGGCTCGAGTTTGCAAAAATCCTGCCACTTGTTCACTTTTCCCTTTAATGGAAATCCTCAGATCCCAGTGAAAGTGACTCGGAGTCTAACCGCGCAGTTTCTTAGGGGGGGCGGGGGAGGGTTGGGGAGGTGGGTGGTTCGAGCCAAACGAGTCTTTCCGTGCTTGCCCTTGTGTGATGCTCCTCTTTTGAAAGTGAGGTCACATTCAGAAATCTCTCTGAGGATTGTTTTTCCGTGAGCTGCGTGTCCGTGAGAAGGAGTAGTGGACTGTGCACCCGGTGGAAACCGCGGCAGCGCGTGGGCTGGCGCACGGCCCCGGCCGGCTAAGACTAGGCTTTTAATACTCAGGCCACCCCCCACCCCCCTTTGCACCCAACGTGGGAGCGGTTGGCTTTTATTGAAGCATTTCAGACGACTTTGCAGAAAGGTCGGCCTGCCTTCGTTTGGCGGGAAGGATGCCCTGAGGTGCTGCCAGGGTAAGGCACGCGCGTCCCAGTCGCGGAAGCGCGAAATCTCGGGCCCTTGTCTTGGGCCGAATTCGCCGTCTTGGGAGTTGGGGGCCGCCGAGAGTTTTAGGGGCCTCTCAGCAACACGCCCACGAGGCTGTGCCCACTTACTAGACACAAGGGAGACAATGGGATAAACCCCCATTGAGACCTGGGAACCTGTCCTGCCCGCCCCTTACCCCCATCCTTTGGGTGGTACCCAGGGCAGGGCGGAGCTGCGTAAGGACCTAAATGGGAAGCGTTGGGTCCATCAGCCCCTCGTGGCTAAAATTCTTACGAGTGGAACTTGACCTAAAAGGTATTTTGAGGTTTTAAGTAAATGTGGCATACTGTGTCAATCTCCAGTTTTTGTCTATTTCTCCAAATACACGGCACAGCAGAGAACCTTCAGTATTGCCGCATTTATACTTTTATTTAAAGAACAGTTAGGTTGAGCTATTTTCACACGGTTGGTGAGTGAATAATACCGTGGTAGCCAAATGGTGGTGAATGCTTCGGTAAGAAAGACACGTCTTTGACAAGCATTCATCCTACCTTGGAATATACTTCAGTTTTTGGTATTAATAACGCCCACGTTCTCATTATTTTACTTTCCAGGGACTTATGGAAAAGCATTTATTTAAACAGAAACACATTTGATTCGGAGATTTTCTTTCTCAGAGATCTTTTTCTTGAAATATTAAAAGAATCATTTTAGATAATACATTTCACCGTTGGAGTTGTTTTTAAATATGTATGATATTGATTTGTCTATAATTGCATCAATCCCAAATATCAATTATAAATGAAAAATTAAGGGAGCGATTTTAGCCAGCCTGTACAAGGCCACAGTAAATTCTTAAACAAGTTGGGTATGCGGTTTTGCAGTGTTCTCATTAAGTGGGGTTGGGGAGAGGGTTATATTGTTCATTTTGCTAACATGGAGAATGAAAAGGAAGGAAGCACTGTCCCTCTTTCCTGAGTTAAACGGAGTGATGACTGGAGCAGGCTTGCTCCACGTATAGGACTTTTTGAAATAATGTGATTCATGGGCAGCTAAGTTTTGTCCTTTGGCAACCTGAGTTCCTTGTAATCTTCATCTAGCGATTGGGCCCCATATGCCAGTCTATGGTCAGTTCATCCCATAATCAGCTTCAGGACTGTGTAGAAAGAACTTGGATGCCACAAATATGCCTGTGCATGCTGAGCCAACTGGGGCAACTGACACTTCTCCCTGGCTTACCCAAGCTTTATTTTGATTTACTAGCACACACTGGTAATTAGGTTTAAACAGAGAGATTAAAACGGTGTACTTCGAGTCAAGAACCTTCTGAATTCCGTATAATGTAGTATCTGGAGAAAAGAAAGAGTGATGATTTCAAAATTGGAAGAGCTTTAATTGTGTACATAAAGATGGTTGGTTTTCGAGTGTATCCCATCCTCCTTGACAGAGGGAGAAGGCTGGGCCCCTTTTCAAGGTCATATTTTCTTTGTGATTGTCATGCTGTAATAATTATACTACAAAACTCTCATCAAACTGCATTACAAATGATGGTGTTTAACAATCAAGTAGCTTTAATCTTATGTTTTAAATAAATAATATATGTGCAGATTGGCTACAGCCTGTTTAAAAGAAAATAATCCTACCCATGAAATCTATCATTTTAGTCTTCTATTTAAAGTCTGTTAACCATAATCTTTTTTACCTTTAACATATTCATGCGTTGATGATGTTTTTACATGAAATGATATTAAGTACGCCGCTTCCATAGAAAATTATCTCTGAAAAAAACAATCCCCTTTTTATCCTCTGCAAAGCAACAAGAAGATTACCAGATTGCTTATTTTATCCTTGATGCATATAGGGGTATATTTCCATTTGTTTGCTGCTGACTATCAAATTTTCAAGTCAACCAATGGCGTAAGTCATTACAAAAAGTAGATGGTATATCGTACAGGTTCTAAACATGTCATAGAAAAAGCTATGGCTGCTGATCAATGATATTATGCATCTTTTAAATCTATTACTTTTTTTATTTGAAATGAGTATGTCAATTTCTGAAGATCACATTATTTTCTCTTCCTTTTAGCTGTGAGTTATTGCTCATGCATTTTCTCATTTGACTTTTTTTTTTTAACTGAGTTTTCTTAAACCCTGAGAATGTAGGGTCCAGAAGAATTTTCCCAGCATTGCTTTATAACCTTTTCCCCCATCCCTTTACCAAAGAAAAGGGCAGGATGGGTGTGGGGCATGGAGAGAGAAAGCAAAGAAAGGAAAAAAAAAAAAAAAATCAGTAGCCGATCCATGCAGCAGTAAAACCTCAAATAAAATCACATCCAAAGAATCTCTTGCGGTTTCACACAATATGGTAAAATTAGAGATTGCAGGAAACCAACTAAATTAAACTGGGAGCATTTGAAGAGAAACGAGTAGTTTATGAAAATGACACATTGACTGACCAGTGTGCTTTTTTATCAACAATTTCTTTGTTAAGATGCAGATCAAAGGAACCTGCATATGTTTTCATTTTGTTCTAACTAGAAAATTACATCCAGATGTTTAATAGGCATTTGGTTGGTTTTTCAGCATTGATTAGATATGTTGGTTCTGTTTGCTTACAAGTGTAGCCGGATCATTAGCTAATGCAAAGAAATGTTTGCTGTGAGTTGCTAATTAGGGCTTTTGGAAACCCTCCATGCTCAAGAACAATTTGTACAGTGGCCAGATGAACTTGAGGGACTTGAGGAAGTTGTTTTCCTTTCTCTGTCAGAATGGGGAGAAGCAGACATCCCCATTCCCTAATCTCCCTTTGCCTATGGGGGATTGGGATGCTATCCCTGAGGATTAGAGTGCAAATAAATTAGGAAGAGACCACACAGGCACTCCCAAACACAGAGATAAATGTGCCTTTTCTCAAGCTACAACTGTGTTGTCTTCAGGGGTTGGGGGAAGCGAAGAACATCTAAAATGCTGAACATTAATATGTGGAAGATGCTCAGTGCTAATGTTATCAAATACACAGCCTTTTTAAGTATACTTTAGAGACAGATGGGAAAGCCCTTTATGATAAACGAGTGTACTTGAATTCATTACTGTAGTACTTATAATTAAAAATGTCTCCTTTGCAATTTCAGTACTTCTGCGGGGTACAAGAGACCAAGCTTGGGAAGGGGAAGGCTGGGGCCAGTGAAAGGGATGGAGGGAGTAGAATTTTGGAGCCTGGGAGGAAATGCAGTGTTTACTTTCACAGCCACTCATCTGTTTACCTTGTTAAAGCCCCAAAACTTGTAGGAGATTAGACATTCACGTGGTATTCAAATAAACTGTTTGAGAATTTGAGGCACCAGACGGATAAACTTCTTAGCTGGCCAATCACGTTTTTAAAAACACTTGCAGAAGGACACCACCTCGGTGGAGGTTGAACTTTTGTTTATTTAAGTCTGTATTTCTAGAGAGGTACCAGGCCAAAATAGCCTCTGTCTATAAGCCACTGCAGAAGCACAGCCTCAAATACCACTGGAGCATTTTCTCTCATAGATTAAATGCCCCTTCTCTGCCTGTTTACATCTTACGCACATGGATGGTACACTCCTCCGTGTTCCCGTAGATGCAGGATTAGTTTTCCTTGAAATAGTTCAAGCAGAGGGCCTGTCTATCAGAGCTCTCCAAGTCCTTGGGGAGCTGCCCTTGAAAAGCAAAGACAGTATTTTGGGGCAAGAGCAGATATTTCCTGGAGCTCAGAGCATAACGTACCAATACGTCTCAGTGTAAATTAGCAAGTTTTTTTTTTATTCCATTCTGAAGTCTGATAAAAGTTGAGGTAATACACTTTTTTTTATTCTTTCAGTTTAGTATTTAGCTCAACAGGAGCCAGAGTCATTTGGTAAGGCAAAAGGACGTTAAAGGAAGCATGTATGCTGATCCTTCCTTTATGTGTTCACGTAAACCACGAGCTGACCTTGACCCCCTGAGTGCTGTCTGTGAGGGCCTACCACGCTGCAGACCCTGGACTTGCAAGGAGATCAGTATTAAACCAGGACGCCTCTCTTTTGACCTTAGAAAAGCTTTTGCTTTGGTGGTATCCTTTAAATACTTTTTTTTTTTTAAAAGATTGTATTCATTTATTCACACAAGACACACACACACACAGAGAAAGAGAGAGAGAGAGGCAGAAGCAGAGACAGAGACACAGGCAGAGGGAGAAGCAGGCCCCATGCAGGGAGCCCAATGGGGGACTCATCCCGGGACTCCAGGATCACTCCCTGGGCTGCAGGCAGTGCTAAAGGTAGGCACCAAACTGCTGAGCCACCCAGGGATCTCCAATACTTTTTTTCTTGAAACTGGCAATTGGGGCAGCCCGGTGGCTCAGCGGTTTAGCGCCGCCTTCAGCCCAGGGCATGATCCTGGAGACCTGAGATGGAGTCCCACGTTGGGCTCCCTGCATGGAGCCTGCTTCTCCCTCTGCCTGTGTCTCTGCCTCTCTTTCTGTGTGTGTGTGTGTGTCTCATGAATAAATAAAATCTTTAAAAAAAAAAAAAAAAAAGAAACTGGCAATTGCTTTGAAGAGTTGAAGCTGGAGTTCAGCTCATCTGTGATCTCGTGGTGTTCCTCATGGTTGAAGGCAGAGGAGCTCTGGGAAATGATAAAGAGCTAGAAGGCTAGGCAGTAGGTATTCCAGATGTCTTCAGCCTCTAGAATGGAAATTCTAGACTTGTTCATGTAGGTCTACATGAACAAGTCAAATGACATAAATACAGAATGTTGGCACATGTCACAAGACAACTGGCCTGGGCTCTTTAAAAAGTCAATGTTAGGGTGCCTGGGGGCTCGGTCAGTTAAGCATTTGCCTTTGACTCAGGTCATGATCCCAGGGTCCTAGGATTGAGCCCCCCATCAGGCTCCCTGCTCAGGAGAGAGCCTACTTCTCCCTCTCCCTCTGTTCCTTCCCCAGCTCCTCCCACCTCAAATAACAAAAATTTTTAAAATGTTTCTGAAAGTCAATATTAGGGGTACCTGGCTGGCTCTGTCATTATGGCATGAACTCTAAATCTCAGGGTCCTGAGTTCAAGCCCCAAGTTGGGTGTAAAGCCTACTTTAAAATAAACAAACAAATAAAAATAAGCCAGTGTTACAGGTGTAGGGAAGAGAATAGGGAGGACTGTCCCTCCAAACAAAGGCATATGAGAGAAATGTAATATGTGAATCTTAATCGGTTCCTTGTTATTAAACAAAATGACAACAACAAAAAACAAAAACAAAAAAACCCCAGCAACTCTGAAAGACTTTCTTGGGCAATATGAATGTGGGACTGGATATTAGGTAATATGGAATCATGGTTAATTTTCTTGACGTGAGAAATTTGTGGTTACGTAGGAGGATGTTGTTCTGAGAAGATTCTTGGTAAAGCCTACAACTTCAAATGATGTCTGCAACCGCAAATAAAAAGTGTGTGTGCAAAAAGAGAAAGCAAATTTCCTGAAACATGTAGTCTCAGAATTTAAGGATAGAATCTTAAATTAGTATTAGTAATCTTAGTATTTCAACTATGTTTGGAATCTTTCATGATAAAAAAAATGGGAAAATCATTTCAGGGTCAATGTTACATCTTTTTCTTTATGTGTCAATCTGAAAATTTCCTTTGTCGATAAAAGATTGATTCACAATGTTTCAAGTTTTAAAAAGTATGAAAAAAATGGCGTTTTGTTTGTTTTTTTCTCTGATCACGGAAAAACTGTACTTAGTAACCAAAAGATTACCCACTTGGCTCTGGATCTTCTAGTTTTTTTATTATTTATTTTTGTTTGTTTTCTCTGCAGTCTCAAATGACCCATAGTTATCAATTAATATAAAATGAATACCTTTGAGAAAATTACATTAGCAATCCTCTGATGCATCGTTTTTTGTGCCATCAAGCTCAAATCACCAGAAACTTCACTATAAAACAAAAAAGAAAACTATATATTAAAAATAAGATAGCAAATAAATTTTATTTTAACTTCTTAATTCCCATGATAAAAATAGTTGTTCTACTGGCCTTTTCATCGCTTGAGCTTTGCAGTGAAATTTACAAATCATTGGTTTGATTTTGGAATTTCCTTAATATTTTGAAATATAATGCTGAAACAGATTATTGCTGTATGTACTAAGCTTTAAATATTAATTTGAAAGAAACGAAAATGGCACTAAATCTCGGACATTGATGTTATGCTCATCTAGAATCGCAGAGGCACATATTTATGATGTGCCGATAAATAAATAGTTCCCCCCAAAAATCATGAAAAGTGACAAAGAATAATCAAAGAGTTGTCAGCTAGAATGTCCCATCTATCTTTTCTTTTTCTTTTTAATTGTAGCTGTTTAGCATGTTTTTGTTTTTCCTGTCCCCATTATGTTTATGGAAAGGGAAAAATTCTGTGACAATGGTAAGCAGATTCTGGTTGTTGTGTGAAACAGATTAAATCCACAACTTTCAATGAAAAACTTGAATACTTTACAAGGAGGTGAATATAGGAAGGTACAGGGAAACGGGGATTTTTCGCACCCCGACTAATCAGTTCATCCACTATCTCTAGCCAACGTGCACCTAAGCCACGTTTGTGTAAAATGAAAATGATCAAAATTACTGCTTCACTATGGCAGAAAATGCCCCCAGGGAACAGAGTTACCATTCCGGTTTTCCCCCATTCACAGGCGCCACACTTCAGAAGAACTGGCAAGCTACAATTGGCACTTGAAAAAGTGTTACAAAACACTGACAAGTATTAGAGGAATGTTGATTAATGTAAACAGCCTGCCTCAAGGAATAATACTTTTCTAACGAAAACTGGTTTTCCAATTAGCATTTCTATGGAGACAGGTATCTCCAGGTAACTCCAGGGAGTGTTTCCAGACGTTATTTGCCTTTGTTGGAGAGAGGAGGTGTCCTATTTACATCTTTAGTTTATGAAAACTCGAAAAAAGCAATTGGTAGGTTAAAAAGTCAACGAGCCTTAAAAAGGAAGCAAATTCTGACACACGCTGCAATGTGGACAGACCTGTAGGACATTTTGTTCAGTGGAATAAGCCTGACAAGAAGACAGATATTGTGTGATTCTACTTATATGAGGCACCAAGATAAGCAAATTTGTGGACAAAAAGTCAAATGGCCAAGGGCTGGGGAGAAGGAATGGGGCATTATTGTAGATTCTCAGTCTTCCAAGAGTCCTCTGGATGAATGGTGGTGATGGCACCACAACCATGTAAATGTACTTACTGCCACTGAATTGTGCTTAAAAATGGTTAAGGGGCACCTGGGTGGCTCAGTCAGCTAAGCCACTAAATCCTGATCTCCACCCAGGTCTTGATCTCCAGGTTGTGAATTTGAGCCCCACGCTAGGCTCCATGCTGGGCATGAAGCCTATTTAAAAATGTTTTTTAATTTAATTTTAAAAATGGTTAAGATGATACATTTTATCTTCTGTGTATGTTACCAATCTCTTTAAGTCAGTAGGATTCCTTTCTTTGGTGATTTCACAGTGGGTGGATTGTCATTCTATTTATTTCCTAAATTTGTGCATATGATTGTTTATTGAGCACTTACTACATGTCAGGCATTCTTTTAAGTGCTTTTACTTGTTTGTATAACCTCATTTGACCCCCACATCATTTCTATTAGGCAAGTATATTATCATCCATGTTTTGTTGATAAAGAAACCCGAAGCCCAGTACTTTCCCAGAGTTGCAGGTGGGAGGACTGGTTTTGAACCCTGGCACTTGGCAGAGATCCGTAGGAGGCTCTACCCACTGCTGAGTACTTAGGTATCATTTCTCCCTCTCCTCTCACTAGATTCCATTGCTCATTGACCTACTGACAGAAAAATGTTTCTATGTATTTTGCCCACAAGCTTTGTAGGGATTTCTCTTGGCACTTTGGAGCTAAGGTTGATACTTTAAGAATTTATATTTCTGCAAACAGAGTTAACAGCTGCCTCGGGCTCTGGAATTGTGCCCACCAGCAGAGAAACACACACACTTTGAGTTGTGTGCTTTCTGGCAGCACCCAATCCATACCCCACATTGCAATTCAGCAAATAAAGACAGCTCAGTAGCAGAGGAATGAGGGAGACCATGAGTCTTAACTCCATTAGGCCAACAGGGCAACTAGTTCTTATTTACAACTTCACAAATAACATTTTTAAAAATAAATACACAAAATTATGGAGGCCATAGAGGGTTCTGTGATTAATAGTGGTTTGAGATGTCCTGGTAACAGCAGACATGTAGCCAGGGCTCTGATAACACGTCTGGAAATATTTGGCCTATTGAATGTGATTGGATTTATTTCTATCCTCCAAAGCCCTTTTAAAACCAATGGGTTTCAAGTGTCTTTGACCATGGACCATAGTAAGAAATATATTTTTAAAATCTCAGTACAGTTCTCTGTCTTTCACACATACACACACATGCACATGCAAGTCACAAGCACACATTGCAACACCTGGTTTAAAAACACTGCTTTAAATTATACAATCATACTCGTGAGGGTTCTCCAGAGAGACAGAACCAATAGGATACCGAAGTCAGGACTTAGCCCATGCAATTATGGAAGCCAAGAAGTCCCACCATTCGCTATCGGTAAGTTAGAAAACCAAGAGAGCCAGTGGTATGATCCAGTTCATGTATGAAGTCCTGAGAACAGAGGGACCACTGGCATAAGTTTTAGAGTCTGGAGGCAAGAGGACTGGGAGCTTCACATCCGAGCTCAAGAAAAGAGGAGAGTTTGCCAATCCTCCTCCTTTCTGTTTTACTTGGGGGACCCTTTATGGATTAGATGACACCCACTTGCAGTGGTGAGGACAGTCTTCCTTACTCAGGTTGCTGAATCAAATGCTAATCTCCAGAAACACACCTACAGACACACTCAGAAATGTTTTACCAGCTATCCGAGCATCCCTTAGCCTAGTCAAATTGACATAAAGTGAACTATCACAGCTATAGAATTTTTAAATTTGATTAACATCTCTGACTTATGGAAAGTCATTAACCCCAAAACTATAATCAATAACATTAGGACAGGCTTTCTTTCCTTTACACTTTTTACAACAATGAATCATAATCCCTGCCCTAAAGTCAGTCATAATTCCAAACTGGTAGGATGCAAAGCCCTTCAGGAAATTTCCTGCTTATCCTTTTGGTGCTGCCTGCAATGCTGGCCCTGCATCCCCATCCCATTCCCCTCATCTCAGGGTGCCCCTCATCCACCTCCCTGTCCACCCTACCCCCCAAGCATAGAAACAAAACCAAATACCTAACAAACATAATTATACCAAGAAGGGTACCAGGTTCAGAGACAGAGGGCCCTGCAATGGAATTCCTATTTGCTTCTTACTATATGAGCTTGGGCAAACCACTTCCCCTCTCTGGGCCAGTTTCCTCGCCTATAAAATCAGGATGACAGCACAGATTTCTCTGGGTGGTTGCTAGACTGAATGGGATGAGCTGAGATAACATAGTATAGTTCTTAATGCAGTGGTTGGCCCTAACAGCCTTGTGTTCTTTCCTTTTTTACCTGGGGCTTGATAAAGGCTCTACCCTCACAGCTGGGGAAGTACCACCCCTGCCTTGGAGCAGCCTAGAAAATCAGATGGCAGCAGGGATTCCCAAGGGGCTTTCTGTGGAACTCTAGTCCAGTCATGGGCCAGTCCTCTGGGGCTCAGGAAGTATATCATGGTGTTTCTTGGGGACAGGATAAGTGGATCTCAGGGAAAAAGGCAGGAGCCACTGACCTTGAATGCTCTCTCCTTATCCCACTGCTACATTCATAGGCTGTTTCATACTCAAGAAGAAATAACACTAATACACCTATCTTTTTGGAATAAAAATGAAATTTTGGGGGTGGGCTATGAAAAATAATGAACAACTTCATCACAGCATACGACAGTTCCTTTGGTGGCTAAATGCCCTGGGTTGCCCCTTTAGAGAATATAATAGTAAAAACTTGTGACTAACCAGTGAGCACTTAATGGAATTAGATCTCTAATATGTTTTCCTTGAATGTCATGCCATCTTACCCAACAAATATGAAGTCGTGCTTAGAAAGATCTTGAGAAACACATATAGAAATTAGGAAGTCATTTAGATATTAGTGGAACTTTTTTAAGGAGTGTGATCTGGTTTAGGATTATTTTTGAACTGGGAACTTCCACTTTCCTCCCAGAGACTTTCCTTCCACATCATCTGTTTTATTAGCAATGGCCGAGGTCTTTCAAATCTGTGAATAAGGTTTAGTGAGAATTGATGAGCCCTGTCTAAGTAAGAATCCTAATGGCTGTGCGTTGCTGTTATATGGTAGAAGTCAAACTCAATTATCTTTAAATTCAACAATTCTGTGTCTACCAAGAGACTCTTTAGGACCTCTTCTATGTGTCTTTCTTCATTTGAAATCTTTCATTTGAATTCAGGCCTACTTTAGAAAGAAGGGGAAAAAAATTGAAATATAAAACCTGTGTTTATGACAAGAGTGAGAGAAAAAAAAAAGAAGGGATTTTTCTCTCTAGGTTTGGCTCTTTCCATTATGGAAAAATTAGACCATCAGTAAATAATCTTGGCTACTCAAATTAGGCTTAAAAAAAAGAGAGAGAAAAAAGAACCTTATGACCTAAAAAACATAGTATGTTTAGCGTTGCTATATATGTTCCCTCCCCCATGACAGCCATTTCAGGAAAAGTTCTGTTTGGGAAGATAGAACAAAGCCTATCTTTATGTTGTGAACAGTACTGAGCTCCCAGGATTGGAGGAGGGGAGATGGAGAAGGAATAATGGACAAGCAGAAGGTGGTACTTCGTTCTTCAATTTCCCTCAGTAAGAATTCTTTCAGTGTCAAATGGGGACGCATATCAAGAGTTTGTAGTCTCTCAAGTGTCCTCCAACGTTTTCAAGCAGGTCCTTCGAAATACACCCCTCTTTTTTAGTAGGTGTATTCACATAATAATGTATTTACGGGCATCAGAACGAGCATGGACTAGAAGAGAGTCTTTTCTAGGCATGAAGTATTCTCATTTCCATCATCCCTTTGAGTTAAGTATGGCAGACAGGTGGTAGGGAAAGGCATGGGTGGGGAGGGGGGTGTTCCTTGTGAGTGGAAGAGGTTAAGGCTGAGAATGTTTATTTCCAGTGCAAAAAAAGCCTAAGATGTTCCTTCTGTGAACTCCATCATTCACATTTCTTGAAAAACGTTCTGACAGGGTACTGTATAGTTCCACAGTCTCAACAGATATCCAATAAGAGTTTCAGGCTGAATTTAGTTTCACCGAGTTTAGCTCAGTGGTCTGTGTAGAAAGCAAAAATCACAGTTCTTCCATATATAAAAGGAATCAATAGGGAGACAGCCTCTTCAAATGTTAGGACCCAGAAAAGTACAAATCATTTGCAGTTTGGTAGTGAGGGCCACCAATAAGCCTTTAGAGCAAGTGGAATTACTTTGGTGGATCCGAGTTTTTTTCCCAGCCACAACTACTTTTAGGGGCTCATCCTCTAATCATGAAACTCCAGCTCTAGACCTCATACATGGGCTATTGGTCCTTAGTTGGCAGACATTTTCTAGTTCCTTAATGATTAAGATTTAGCTACCACACATCTCATTTTGGGGGGTGATTATTGGAAGTTAAAATTTTTGAAGCATAATCCATGCGAGGCAACAAGTTATTAACCAATGTGTTTTTTTCAGATATACACCAAAAATACAGTTTTCTTCCAGACATGTCTTAAGACATAAGGAACTATATAAAAGTCATTCTTTCATAGATGTAAGTGTAACTGGAAAATAAAAACTAATGCTTTAAATGATGAGTAATAATAATAAAATCCTATAAGACAGTACATGCTAACAGTCAGATGAGTGTTATGTTTAGTGAGCCCTGTATACAAAAGAGGAGCCATGTGCCTGGAGATGGCATCATGAAGGCCTTCAGTATCTCATCTTGGGGGACCAAATTTTCTCACCTAGCACTGAACCTTGACCCTACTATCCTCTTGGTAGGACAAAACCAAATACTGACATACTTCATTCTCTCATACAATTGAAGACTAATTTTACTAGCAGAAAATAACTCTTATATTTATGCAATCTAGAATAGAAACAATTGAGTACATCCTCATGAAAAATAATCTGGCTGTTGAGCTATGCCTGGGTGACTATTTCTGAGCATTTCTAGTAATAATTATTTTCTACTCATTAATTCTTTCCAAATGCTCATTTAGCATTGAAAGTATAAAAACTAATGGGATGAAAATATAAGTTTAAAAACTTAAACTTAAGTTTTTAAGTTATCCATTAACTTAACTTGATCTGCGGTTAGTGGAGAGAGGGGTAGGGAAGGCTGTCATTATATGATTGTAGCAATAAATTACTTTGGCCCAGCTCCTAAAGCAGTAGCATCCTCTGACGCTACTTTGGGGACCAAGTAGTTTGGGGAACACTTTAAAATGATAACAGTGGTCAGAGGGAATTTTATGCCAGCAGGTTGAAGGAAAATGCCATTTGGCACCTTCTTTAGTTGCCATTATCATTATCATCACCTTCTAACCATTGTTCTGAGGTCAGTGTTCTACATACTTTACATATAAATTCTTCTATTCCTCACAATGACTCTGAAGTCAGTACTGTTTTCACCTGTGATGGTTAATCTCATGGGTCATTTTGACTGGGCTAAGGGCGATGCCCAGAGAGCTGGTAAAATGTTATTTCTATGTGTAACTGTGGCAGTATTTCAGGAAGCAGAGTGAATAAATAAGGAAGATTGCCCTCACCAGTGTGAATGGGTATTATCTGGTCAAGTCAGGCCTTCAATAGAACAAAAAAAGGTGGAAGAAAGGCAAATTTGCTCTTTGCTTGAGCTGAGACATCCATCTTCTCCTGCCCTCTGACAGCACTGCTGGTCCTCAGACTTGAACTGGGATTTATGCCATCACCACTCCTACTACCCCTCCCCGCCCACGGTGGTTTCAATCCTTGTTCTCTCTTTGGCCTCAGACTGAGAGTTACACCATCAACTCATTTGGTTCCCAGGCCTTTAGAATCAGACAGAAGTACCCACTGGCTTTCCCAGTGCTTCAGCTTGCAGGCAGACTTCTCAGCCTCCATAATCATATGAGCATTTCCTGTAATAATTCTCTCTTCTGCCTCCCACCGTATATCTCCTATTGGTTCTGTTTCCGTAGAGAACCCTGGCTAATACATCTCCATTTAATAAATGGGAAACTGAGCCCCAGATCTCACCTCTAGTGAATGGCAGAGCCACATTACAGTCCGTGTTCTTAGCCAGGATGTCAGCCACTGACTACTCTTTAGCTAAGACCTAATGTCTGGATTTAACTGAACGAGCTGGACTTAGAGCAGTCCAATTTGGAGATGGTAGGAGTTCCAGTCATCAGGAGCATCAGAAGAACTCAAAAGGAAGTGATCTCTCTTGAACTCACCACCAGCAGCAATACAGTAGTGGCACGTTTTTGGACAAGTACAGGATTTGTTAGGATGATCAATATCTGCTCTGATTCTTCCCTGGCATCTTTTTCATTTCTTTCTTTCTTTTCTTAATTTCACTAAGTTTTTAAAATTTAATTTCAGTATAATTAACATACCATGTTATATTCCTGACATCTTTTTCTTCACTTCTGGCCCTTAAGGAAATTGAGACAGCTTGTAGCAAGTCTTTTTCTTTCCAAGGGCTTTGCAGTGTCTTTTGGAGTTAGTTTGGGTGAGCAAATGTGGGCTTTACCTCAGAGAAGGAAGAGTAAACATGGTTGAAGAGTATGCCTGATAGTACTTGTGGGAGAAGGAATCCCATTTCCCTCTTGTCACAAATGATAACTCTAGGTCTAGGAGAAATAACATTTCTCCCCCTTTCTACTCCTCTTCTTGACTACCTTTCTCTCCATCCTCCGTCTCCTCCAATATGCCAATCTGGGCCACACATTTTGGGGGTATGTTAGTGTTGATTAAAGCTCAGAAATCAGAAAGATTAAAGCCCATCTTTCTCTTTTTCGCTGCCATCATGAAAAGCCAGGCTAGTCTTCATGGTGCATTCTGAAGGTGCTTAGACTAAGAAGGTAAATGCAAGTGGGAAGCCTTGCCTACAAGTTCTGGCCTTTGCCCCATCTTCCTCCGCAAATGTGCCAAATACTCACTGATTTAGAGAAGGGGCATGAGTGAGATCTGGTTAGGGCACTTGCCCACCTAGTTCTTTCTTCCATATTTGGCTCCTGTTCAGAGTAAATTTGTTGTTCTCTCCATTAGCAAAGATCCATAGAGGACTAGAGAAGACAGTGATAGGAACTGTATGTCAGAACTCTCCCCTGAACTTCTAATACCAGGAGGACAATGTTAGATAATGCTACTGCTTTAATATTAGTGACTGACACCAGCTGAGGGAGGAAAGGCAAAGATATATGGTCCCAACCGGGCCCATGAATGGGCTGGTTGTACCTTTGTCAATATTGAATCAAGAGCCATAAAATATTTCATCTTCTGTAATCCAATAATCTCACTGCTGGAACTGTGTCCTAAGGAAACAGTTCAAAGCCAAGATAATGGTGAGTGTACAGTGCCCACATCTTAGTTTCTAAATACCATTATCTAATAAAAGATATTAGAGATCCTTGGAGAAATGGCTGATTCAGATCCGGGGCAGGGAGACCTCTTGTTGTTAGCAGAGAGTAGAGAGGTAATTAATTGTGCTTTGTATTGGGTTTGAATTACAGATGTTCAGTAGGTCCTACACAGATGTGAATGTGGTTCTGTGTAGACATGGAGATAGAGATATAAACAGAGTTTACACTGGCAAAAGGGCCCAGGAGTTCCTTCATCAGTTCACAGAAAAATTCTCTCAGATGCTTGGTGAAAATGCATTTTTCTGAGTCCTACCTCAGGAAGCAGAACAACTGCATTTTTATGGTATTCCCCCAAATCATTTTTGAAGCACATGTTAGTCTAAGAAATATTTAAAGGATTGTGAATATGCAAGGAGCTATTATGGGAAATTGAGAAGAATTAGAGAAGCATGAGAACTAAAAAGGAACCCTGGGTGGATATAGTGTCACATGGCCCAAGAGGCAGAGTTTCATTTATGGAGCCCTGGCTGATGTTATTGAGAGGGCAAAAGGGATACTGAAAACATAAATGTAAAATGGAAAACCATAAAAGAACAGGAGGAAAGATACATAAAATTTTACACAGTCACAACGTAGAGGACTTTATAAGTATACAAACAAAGAAAGGAAACACAGCATGGCTAGGTTTGACTTCATGAATGTTAAAAATTTAAACATGTCAAAAAGAAATCACACACAAAATTAAAATGAGAACTGGGGGGAACCCTATAGCATATATGACCAAGTAAAATTATATCATTACTTATGAAATTTTTATAGTCCATTTAGAAAATTATGAATACCCTAGTAGAAAATGAGCAAACACATGAATAGGCAATTCCCAAAGAAAATATAATTGCCTCATATGAAAAAATGAGTATGAAATACATATTCAAAGTGCTTTTTTTAAAAGTACAGTCCACATTCAACATGGGGCTCAAACTCACAACCCCAAGATCAAGAGTCACATGCTCTACCAACTGAGCCAATCAGGGTCCCCTAAAAATGCCCATTTTATGTTTGCTATTTTTTAAATGCCATTTTTAAAAATTCCACATCAAAGTGAGATCATACAGTTCTTCTCTTTCTCTGACTTACTTCACTTAGCATAATGCTTGAACTGCCACTTTTAACTCCTCAAACTGGCAAATACTTTTACCAAAATGGATAGTAATACTCTGGCATAGAGAGAGAATAGGGAATAAGCAAAATCACCTGTTGTTAGTAGAATGCATTTGGTACAACTTTCCTGAAAGGCATTTGGAAGCAGCTATCAAAAAGAAAATATTCTTGCCCTTCAAAATCAATTCTGCTTCTAGGAACTTCATTTTACATTTATGTTCCTTCTAGTATTATTCGTAATATCAACGAACTGGAAACAACTTGGATATGCAATAGCAGTGATTTGGTCTAGTAAATTATGGAAGTCACATAATGCTGTATTTTCTTTCTCTTTTTAAAGATTTTATTTATTTATTTGAGAGAAAAAGAGAGCATGCACACATGTGAGGAGAAGGGGAGAGAGAGAAGGAAAGAGAGGATCTCAAGCAGACTCTCCACTGAACACAGAGCCTGAAATGGGGCTCAGTCTCTCATGACTCTGAGATCATGACCTGAGCCAAAACCAAGATTCGGACACTTAACCAACTGAGCCACCCACGCGCCCCAATGCTGTATTTTCTAAAGCTTTTACAAAACATGCTTTAGTAAAAGGATTCCAAACCTAGGTGCCAAGCAGTAACAGAAGTGAGTGAAAAAGTCTGGATGTAAAACAGAGACATGGAGAACAGGAGGACTATTTCACTTTCCTCTTAACTACTGTTTTTTTATTTTTTTTTTTAAAGTAGAAGTGAAATTAGAAATGGCAGCTGCCAGTCTCAGATGGAGAACAGTAGAGTAGCAGAGACTTCAGCAAAATAGAGAACACAGGCTCTGTCTCAAAGGATTAGCTCTCCTCAGCCCCACTTGGTTGGCCACTGTTTGAGCCAATCAAACCTTTTCATTGGCTATCAATTTACAACCTTTGCTTTAAAATTTTTATTGGAAATAAATTATATATAATTACTAAGTGAAGGGCAGCCCGGGTGGCTCAGCAGTTTAGCACCGCCTTCAGCCCAGGGCATGATCCTGGAGACCTAGGATCCAGTCCCACGTCAGGCTCCCTGCATGGAGCCTGCTTCTCCCTCTGCCTGTGTCTCTGCGTCTCTCTCTCTCTCTCTCTCTCTCTCTCTGTCTTTCATGAATAAATAAAATCTTTAAAAAAATAATTACTAAGTGAAAAAAGTACATAATGCAGTAGTATATATTAGTATATCATAGTATGGTATTGGATTGGTTAATACCAATCCTTGTGTGTATTTGTATGTGTGTGCCTATCTTGATATAGGCACACACACACACACACAAAAACCTGGAAGGACATAAACCAAAATATGGCTTTATGTAGGTCTTATGATCAAGGCTGGGTTTATTTTTTATTTTTTTGCATTTTTAATATTTTTAATACTTTCCATAGCAAATGCATACATACCTTTTAAAAACAACCAATTGGGGTTGCCTGACTGGCTCAGTTGGTAAAGCATATAAGTCTTGATCTTAGGATCATGAGTTTAAGCCACTATGTTGGGTATGAAGCCTACTTAAAAATAAATAAATAAACATAATAAAAGCAACCAATCAAATCATCAAAAGTTTATTGTGAAAATATCTAGGCTCAAGTGTTTCATTTTGCTTTTTTTTTTTTTTTTTTTTCTCATAGCCTTGAGTTTTGACACCCAGGAAGAATATTCCTGAAAAGCTCAGCTGGTGTCCTATCTCTAGCAGTAGTATCGTCAGCTCTTGACCTGAATCCAGGTCTGATAGCCTGGTTATTTATTATTATTATTATTACTATTACCACTATTTATTCTATTGTTTTTTAAAATGCTCACTGGCTTTTGGCAACCTCATCACCATTGCTAAGAAGTTTTGGGTAGTGTAAACCAGTGAGAATTTACCCATTCCAAGTTTTGGGGAAAGTTCTATTTCTTCATAGTTATAGATAGATGTATACTTAATAAAGATAGATATAAAAATATATAATAGCTGCTCCAGACCTGGCAGCACTATTAGCTTAAGTAGCACAAATCCGTGCACTATACTTCAATTGTTCAACCGTCCCTATAAAATCAGTCATAAAAAGTTGCTGTTCACACAGGTACATGGGCAATCTTAAACAGTGATAAGTTGGCTCTTTTTCCCTTGAGCTTGAGAACAGCAGCTGATTCACACTTTAGAAGTCAGGCCAACAAATCTAGCGAATGCAAATACAGAGTTGGAAACCTGTGAACGCTTTTATTCCCTTCACAGACTTATATAGCAAAATGGATTGCTTTGCAATTGTGAAGGGGGAAAAAAAAGAGAAGCAAAGAAGAAAAGAATGTGTTGGCTTTGTCTGCCAGTGGTTTGAGTAGAGGGTGGTTTTTTTTTTGTTTTGTTTTTTGTTTTTTGGAAGAAAAGTAGGATCTTAATAGGCGCTCAGTCAGCTCAGATAGTCTCTGAAAGCTCCTCTTGTCAGCTCCCTGGATAGAAGGACCCATTGTTTTCCAAGTCTGAAGTTATCACTCTTCCCTTTATCCTTTCTTTTGGACCTTTTAGTGTTTGCTTTATCAGAATATTTTAATCCCTAATGTGGTGACTTGGTGTAATTTATCTCATTAGGCCTCTCCTATTTTCTTCTGTTTACATGACTAATATTATTGTGTTTTATAGAGCTTATACCAACAAGCCACTCCTTTGTCCCATTGTTTCAGCTCTCTGGCCAAAAATCAACAAATGAAGTTTTTATCTTCCCAATCTTGGACCTCACCTACTTGTCATTCAATTTGTATAGATTGCATGAAGAGCATGTTCCTTTGAAAACAATGCAAGGATTCATTTTTATGACCTGAAAACAAACAATTACCGTTCTCAAAAGGTCCTGGTCATCTCTCTTTTATGAGTATAGACTGGCACAGATTCAACTTATGAAGGGAAAAAAGGATGTACTTCCTTGTGGGTGGAAGACCCAAAGTCCCCTGTTCCCTAACTTGTATTTCTTTTGTGGTATATAGCCTATCCTAGAAGCAGAGAACCTGAAGACTGGAAGGCAGCTAGTTGGATTATTTTGTCAAAATCCCTCCATTCTCCAACTCCACACCCAAGCCAGACTGAGCCAGATAAAGGAGAATCAGCCTTATTTTTAAGGCATATGAAGGAGAGTGAACAAGTTATGTATTTGAAATGATGCCAGAAATTCCTTTCCTAAAACTCCAGTCTAATGAAGCTTCCATTGCCATTTCCTCAATGACTTTTTCTTTTCCAGATTGAAAATAAGTGGGTACTACCTTCAGGGAATCAACAACAATTTAATGAGCGATAACTTCCTACAAGGTAGCGGGTCTCAAACTTGAGAGACCATCCAAATCACCTAGAGGCTTATTAAAGACAGGGATTGCTGGATACCACCCCCTGGAGTGTCTGATTACTGAGGTGGAGGAAGGCTTGAGAATTTGCAGTTCTAGCAGGTTCCCAGGTTATGCTAATACTGTTGAATCAGGGACCCCACTTTGAGACTGTTGATTCTAGGACCTCTAAAGGAGAAATACGAGAAAAATTAGGAGGCAGAGACAAGTAGATTAACAAGAAGTTAAGCAAGTTAACCTCCACATGGAAAGTGATGTTAAACAAATTAACTTCTACATAGAAAATGCTAAATGCCTATCAGAGAAATTGTTTGCTGTCACAGAGCTCACAAGCTCAGAGTCCAGTGAGCGAGGCTGGCCATGAACAGGACTTTAAGGTGTTAGCCATTATTAACACAGGAGACTGTGTGAGTACAGAGAAGGAACACAGCATTCAGGGTAGGTGGAGAATAGGCCTGAAAAATTCCCTGCAGAAGTGGAAGCCTGAGTAGTAATTCCTGAGTTGATTCTTCAAGACGGGAAGCTATCCAGACAAAAAGGCAGGGGTGGCCTGGTTCTTCCAGCACAAAGAAAGAGGGAACAGGGAGTTTTCATGGAACAGCAAGCAAGTCATTCAATTTTCCAAAATGAGAGGGTAACAAATGAAGTGGTGATGACAGAGCTGGAGGGGTAGGCAGGGGCTAGCTAGATCAGAAAGGAACATCAGAGGGGCACCTGGCTGGCACAACACTTCATCTCGGGGTTGTATGTTCAAGCCCCACGTTGAGTGTAGAGATGACTTAAAAATGAAATCTTAAAAAAAAAAAAAAAAAAAAAAGGAAGGAGTGTCAGAGCAGGTTGTAGGGATTTGGTGATATTCTGAAGACAACTATTTGATGTTGAGTGTAGTTTTTTTTTTTTTTTTTGATAGTCACAAAAAGAGAGAGAGAGAGAGAGAGAGGCAGAGACACAGGCAGAGGGAGAAGCAGGCTCCACGCACCAGGAGCCCGATGTGAGATTCGATCCCGGGTCTCCAGGATCGTGCCCTGGGCCAAAGGCAGGCGCTAAACCGCTGCGCCACCCAGGGATCCCAGCCTCCTCTTTTTTTAAATTTTTTTATTTTATTGAAATTCAATTTGCCAGCATGCAGTATAACACCCAGTGCTCATCTCATCACATGCCTTCCTTAATACCCATCACTCAGCTACCCCATCCCCCCACCCACCTCCTCTTCTGCAACCCTTTGTTTGTTTCCCAGAGTTATGAGTCTCTCATGGTTTGTCTTCCTCTGTAATAATTTTTCCCCCACTCAGTTTCCCCCCTTCCCTTATGGTTCCTTTCACTATTTCTTACAGTCTACATATGAGTGAAACCATATAATTGTCTTTCTCCAATTGACTTATTTCACTCAGCATAATACCCTCCAGTTCCATCCACATCAATGTAAATAGTAGGTATTCATTCTTTCTGATACCTGAGTAATAGCCCATTGTGTGTGTATGTATATATATATATATATATATATATATATATATATATATATATACATGTGTGTGTACACAACACATCTTTATCCATTCATCTATAGACAAACATCTCAGCTTTTTCCCTAGTTTGGCTATTGTGGACATTTTCAGCCTCATCTTCTCTTCACCCACTCTTTTTGCTCCAACCACATAAACAATCCTTCAATCTTGAGTTTGTTATGGTCCCTTCTACCAAGGACCTTTGCACATACTGATTCCGCTGGGATAGTTGTTGCTTCCCTCTTCAGTAATTACTGCATTTAGATCTAAGCCCAGTCCTTCTAGGATATCTCTGATCTCCCTGAATAGGAAAACTCCCTCTTATTATAGGCTTTTCTGTTATCAGGAACTTTGATGTGATAGCACTTTGTGGTTATTATTTGTGAAATTATTTGCTTAATGAATGTCTCCTGCTAGACCAGGGTTCAGCAAACTATAGCTAGCTTTGGCCTGCACCCTGTTTTTATAAATAAAGTTTTATTGGAACATGAGGAAGCCCACTCATTTACGTATTCCCTATGGCCATTTTTGTACTACAGTGGCAGAGTGGATTATTGCAGTAGAGACTATGACCTAGTAAGATATTTACTGTCTCTTTATAGTAGAAATTTGCCAATTTCTGTACTAGACTATTATCTTGATGAGGGTGCAAGGTCTATTTTTGCTTCTCTTGTCTTCAGCATCTAGCCCAGTGTCTCTGCTACATAGAAGATGCACAATTAATATGTGTTCTGTTTTTCTTAAATAAATGCAAGAAGTTTTTTCTTTTTCTTCTTTTTGTTTTGTTTTGTTTTGTTTTTTAATGCCTATTTGACCAGAGTGTTAAAAGAGTTAAATAAAATAATATGTGTAAAGAGCCCTGCAATGTAGTGCATGGAACATAGCAGATGGTTAATAAATGTTCACAGTTCTCACTTGCTCCTTAGTGCATTTTGATCATTTTTCTGGATCTTGACCTAAGCTGTCCCCTGGCAGTGAGCTGAATTGCATTCCTGTCCTTCACCTGTCCTACCATTCCTTGTCCTCTTGGCCTCCTGAATGAGAAAGACATTTCCATTTTGGGCTCCAGGACTCCTTGCTCGGAGTCTGATTCTTAGCAATGTCTTCTCCACCCTCTCTACTAGGAGATTTCCTTCTAGGACATTCAGTCTATCTGAAAGCATATTATTCTCAAAGCTTGTCATAGCCTTAGGGTGACACTCCTTTCACCTGCCCTGGAGCTTAGCTTCACGGGGTCACCTAAGTGACTGGCAGTTAGTTCTGTCTTATCTTACGGCCACGTCCTTCAGAAACAGCAGACAGACTTTCTTCTGGTTCAGCAGGAGAAGCTGAAGCATTTAGAAGAGGGCTCCTCATGAGAGAGGCACGTGCAGAAGCTCAGGAACTGAACATGTGTGGTTTTATAGGTGAGAGGAAAGAAGGATCAAAGCCCAGCCCAGAGGCTATTCAGCCTGGATGCAGGCCCAGCTGGATGCAGAACCCTAAAGAAAGGAGTGTGTACTAAAACCAGAGGTCAGCAACTGTGACCTGGATTGTGAGCCCAATCCAGCACAGTTTTCGCGTGCCTCTCTCACTGAGAATGGTTTTCACCTTTTTAAATAGTTGGAGGGGAAAATCAAAAGAAGAATAATACTTTGTGGCATGTGAAGATTATATGAAATTCAATTTCAGTGTCCATAAATGAAGTCTTATTAGAACATAGCGATACTCATTCCTTGATGTCTCCAGCTGCTTTCATGTTACAAAGGCAGAGTTAAGTAGCTGGCCTTAGGGAATCCTTGGGTGGCTTGGTGGTTTAGTGCTTGCCTTTGGCCCAGAGTGTGATCCTGGAGTCCTGGGATCAAGTCCCACATCAGGCTCTCTGCATGGAGCCTGCTTCTCCCTCTGCCTATGTCTCTGCCTGTCTCTCTCCTCTGTATCTTTCATGAATAAATAAATAAAATCTTTAAAAAAAAAAAAAGAGTAGTTGGCCTCAGAGATCATTTTTGGCCCATTTGTCTGGCCCTTTAGAGAAAAGGTCTTCTAAACCCTGAGTTACACTGCTTAGCCTGAGCAAAACAGAGTGGAGTTGTGTGACCTGTGCACATCCAACCAGGTCCCATCTTGGGGTGCAGCCCAGGGTGTGGCAGGGAAGGAACGGGTTAATTCCATGGATTAATTAGAGGAATCATTCCAGATGGAAGTGGGAAGGGAAGTGATGAGGGAACCAAACAGTCTGGCTTCACCACTTCCAGCCATGGGACCCTGAACTAGCATCTTCATCTTCCCTTTCTCTAAGTAGTAATTTTCACGTTCTGTAATCTGAATAATTATGCTCAAACATAAAAGTGATGTCGTGAGGACTGAATGAGTAAATGTAGGCCACAATGCCTGGCAGATATTAGGCACTCAAAAAATATTCATCGCTTTGACTAGGATTGGATGGAGTGCACCAGTGGAAGAGCCGGCCTTGGAGAGGAGAGAGCCAGTGCGGCCTGTAGATTAGATTGAAAGCAAAGGAGGTTGGCAATAAACAGACCTGAGGTCGGTTTGGTCCCGCCTGGTGATGCATGTATTCATCACTGCTGTTTGAGCTCAGTAACATTGGTTGACTCCTCTGAACCTCAGACCCCTTCTGCTGATGCCTTAATCTAGCTCCAGGTCAAGTGGGGCCTTCTTCCTCTTTCACTGAGGAAACATATCCTTCTGGTACCACCTCTCACCATTTCAGGTGACACACATGGGGCTTCCATTTCACCCTGTTCCAACAAGCCCAGGCTGAGAATTCTCTCTCTCAGCAAGCATTTCATAGTTCAGCACTATTTATTGGAGATTAGATGAGTCTCACTTTTGAGAGTGGAGCATATTGTGCCTCTCCCCACAGTCTTTTTCTAAACCTCCTACTTCTGTCTCTTCTTTCTGAATCAGGAGCCCCCAGTCCCCCCCCCCGCCCCGCCCACCGCCACCCCCAGTTCTCTACACAGTGCCCCATATCCTTGCTTTACGGCCCAAAGAGGCTGATGAAGGCATTTTTCCACAAAGTTGGTTCTGTCCCCAAGAGGAATTCTTCTACCAGCTGCTAAAAGAATAAATTTCCTCTATCCCCTAACAAGCAAAATAGGTATAATTATGCCTACCTCACAAGGTGTTTGTGGGAATTAAATGAAGTAATGTATCTGCCAGCTCCTGGCATGGAGCAGGCGTTCAGCAAATGTTACTTCCCTTCCCCTCTTGATTCTTCCTTTGAGATTTGAAGGAACAAAAAGAAGCTGAGAGACATGCTGAGGTGGGACAGAGGTAGATAAAGCAGCCAGGAATGTCATCTCCTTGACCATCCACCCTTCAGTGAAGTAGAAAAGATTCTTTGCCAAGAGAAACTGGAAGAGGTGGGGGGCTCTGGGCGGAAGCCAGACAAGACGAGTTTATCTTGGAGTCCCTCCAAAAGGGTTTGGTTACTAAAACTGCAGTTCCTCTACATAAATCCTTCAGGTTCTTGAAAAATATTATTAAATAACTCCAGTATCATAAATAATCCTAATTTTATTAATCTTGCCTCTCAGGCCAAAGCGCAGTGCCTGCAAAGCTCCCTCTCCTGAGCACACAGTGGGAGGGGAGAGGCTCCCAGGCGGGGAGGGCAGTACCTGCACCCCGAGTTGAGGGGCAGTAGGTGGCCTGCAGGTGAGCCTGACCTCCCTGATGCTTCCAAGCCCTTTCAGAGGGCGGCTCACCTGCTTTCAGAGAGGGAGCTTTATTAGCGAGGCTCAGGGAGCCAGGGCATGGGAATTCATGGAGTTCTGGTACTTGTCTATTTGGACTTGAACAAATGTCTTGTTTGCATTAATATTCTTTTGCTTTCTTCTTTCTTTTCTTTTTTCTTTTTTTCTTTTCTTTTCTTTTTCCTTTCCTTTCCTTTCTTTCTTTTCTTTTCTTTTCCACAGACTTGTTTTTCTAAAACTTCTTCCCAAAGAACTGGTAAAGGGCCCTCTACCATTTTGCTATGGGCCAAGGATGTTTCTACCTGATGTGAAAACAAATGATTGTAATTCAGTAATGCCAAACTGTGCCCTAATGCCTTAGGAAGCCCTTCTTGTCCTCCCCAACTGCCCTCACCCATCTCTTTCTCTCTCTCTCTCTCTCTCTCTCTCTCTGTTTCTTAGCCATGACTTTTCTCAGTTTTTGTTTCCAAAGCAAAGATAAGTCGAGGAATAGCAACACCTACCTCCATTATTTGGCATTGTTTGGAGCTGCACACACACACAGAAAATAAAATGCCTAGGGATTTAGGAACCATGATTTCGGTTCCTGTTAATCCGTTGTGTGTCTTCTGAAAGAGTCTTTATTAAATGTTTTGGCTTTATGACTTAATGTTTTCCTCAAATATAAAATAATTTGTGACACCAAAAAAATCAAGAAATATAAACAAAAATCATGAATAAAGTCTTTCCATCCTCAGAAACCCCCACTGTAAACATTTTGATGCATTTCCCTAGAGTTTGGTTTTCTCTGTAGATACGCATCCATAGTTACCAAATGTGGTCTGTTGAAGCTGGCTTTTCCACTTAATTTTATTTCATGAGCATTCACTAGTCATTAAGAATTCTTCAAAAGCACCCTTCTTGGGGCATCCGGGTGGCTCAGTGGTTGAGCATCTGCCTTTGGCTCAGGTTGTGACCCCAGGGTCCTGAGATCAAGTCCTGCATTGGGCTGCCCACAGGGAGCCTGCTTCTCCTTCTGCCTGTGTCTCTGCCTCTCTCTGTGTGTCTCGCATGAGTAAATAAGTAAAATCTTAAGAAAAAAAAAGCACCCTTCTTAGTGACTGCATAATATTTGTAGTGTTAATTTGATCATTCTGAGACTGTTCCACAGGTAGGCTGGGTCTCATTCTTCACTATAAATAATGCTGCAGTGAGTTGCTTCGTACCTTGTGCTGGCATATTTGAAAATGTCCATAGATGGCATTCTTAGATGTGGGATTACTGGCAAAAAGAATCCTGGAACCTCATGGTAGTCTTCCCTGACTTTAGTCAGTCCCAGATGTTGCAATTTGGATCTTATACAGAGTGTCTAGGAACCGAAATAGCGAAGGTTCTGGCTAATTTTTGTTTATATGGTGATTTCATGGTATGCAGCTAGTGGACAACATAATATAATGTTATGTTGTGAATATGATTTTGCGATATTCCTAGTCATAGTAATAATAGCTAACATGTATCAGGTAGTTAATATGTGCTGGACCCTGGTTTAGCGGGTTAGTGTTTTACAGATAGTAACTTATTTAATCTTGCCACAGCTCTAGGATGTAGATACTATTATCATCCCCATTTTACAGATGGGAAAGCTAAGGACAAAGGGGTTAAACCACACGATAGGGGTTCAAACGGTAGGGTTTCAACCCAAGCATTTAGGCAATAAGTCCTTAACCCCTACATGACCCTTTCTGGAAATAAACCAAGTAGGTGAGACACCTCATCATTCATATGTTGAGGCTGTGGTGCAGGATGGGTGGGGTGCTAATAGTCTGATCCTGCAGTCAAAGAATGATTGATCTCTGAGCTGTAATATTTCAAGTATTAAATATTAGAAATAATATTTTAAACTGATATTAAAAAGTAAATAGGTTAATAATAATAACTAATAATTTCATACAACCTTAAAGCTTAACAAAGTAAGCTGGAAGTGGGGTGGTGACTCCATTGCTCACTAGTGAGTTACAAACCTCCTTCCTTCCCCCTTCATTGGCTTGCACAGGCCTAGGCAAGGACAGGAGAGAAACCAGGCTGCAAAGCACTTGATTCTGTATTTGAAAGGAAAGAGGAATATATATCAGCATGGTCTCTGGAAGCTGATTATTCAGGAAGGGAGGAAGGAGAAAAAAAATGAAAAACACTGCTTTAGGGTTTTGATATTTTTATTGTTTTCACTTTGTTTTTGATAGTCACTCAAGCATTAGACTTGCCAAATTAGAAGAGATATTTTCCTAATGTTTTTCATCAATCCCATTTCAGTGGGTTCTTGGCTCAGAAGTGAGCTACAGAACTGAAGTCTCTGGAGATGACCATAACCGTGAATTCTGAAGGAGAGAACTAATCATTTTTGATCTTTCCACTGCAGATTGCCTTGGATACAAGTGACCTCCAAACAAGTGTTCAACTTGGATGGTTCTAAAGGCACCTGGTTGTAGGGAGTGCTGCTCAGAACTGGAGCTCTGATTAATATCCATTTTCTTTTGTACCACCTCCTTGTGTTTACTTAAAATAATACTGGTGTGACAAAGATTACACAGTGTGTTTCTATTTAGGTAGCGAAGACTGATGGTGTAGTGAAGTAAAACACAACACAACCACCACACCAGAAAACAAACACAGTGGCAAGTACGTCCTGCTTCACCTTCCTATCTTGCCAGGTTCCTCTTAGGGAAACCCAGCCCAGTCTGTTCCCCCTGGCTCAGGACCAAAATGGGTACAGCTTGAAAGAACACCAGCAGTGAACTAAGAAGAATGAACCAGACAACCTTTGGGAATGCTGCCACCATAGAAATCCTCCCATGGGGCCGCTGTAGTGGTCCCAACAAGGGGCCAGGTGGAAGCCATCCCGCTTTTTATGATCTAGTCTCGAAGTCACGCAGTGTTATTTCTGCCTCATCCTTTTTGTGGAGACAGTAGATTCCCTCCCACCCTCCTGCCCCAGGTTCAAAGAGTTGAACTAGTTGCCTGCTGCATTCAAGGAATGCTCCCTACTTCTCAATGAAGGAATATTTGTATCACATTTGGGGAAGAGCATGTAGCCAGAATGTATATTAGTGTGGACATCTTTAGAAAATAGAATCAGTCATATGTGTACACAAAAGAATCTTGATTCATACATGGAAAAATCCCTGAAACTCAAAAAGTTATCAGAGTTTCCAGAAAGTTATCCATCTGGTGATGGAAAATATACTGGTTGGTGGGTGTAGTGAGAATTCTTCCTTTTTCTTCCTTCTTTGAATTAATGGACATCAAATTTATCCATAGGTAGAGGTGCCTGGGTGGCTCAGTCAGCTTAGTGTCTGACTTCAACTCAGCTCCTGGTCTCAGGGTCCTGAGATCCAGCCCTGCAATGGGCTCCCTGCTCAGGGAAGAGCCTGTTTCTCCCTCTCCCTCTGTCTGCTCCCTCCCGCCACTCATGCTCTTCCTCTCTCTGTCTCTCTTAGATAGATAGATAGATAGATAGATAGATAGATAGATAGATAGATAAAATCTTAAAAAATATTACGCATAGGTGGTCTCACTGGGTTTTACCTAGGAAGGAGCATTTTAAAGATGACTTGTGGGACACCTGGGTTGCTCAGTGGTTGAGCGAGCGTCTGCCTTCAGCTCAGGTTGTGATCCCAGGGTTGTGGGATTGAGTCTTGCCTTGGGCTCCCTGCAGGAAGCCAGCTTCTTCTTCTCCCTATGTCTCTGCCTCTCTTTCTGTGTCTCTCACAAATAAATAAATATAGTCTTTAAAAAAAAAAAAAAAAAGGTGACTTGTGCCCTTGATTCCAGAATCATCTTATATTTTATTTTACCATATAATTAGGCAGGGATCAAGTTCAAATCTCTTGTTATTTCCAGCAAAAGGTTTGTAGTCATCTTGTTTTCAAATGTCATTTGTAAGCATATCCTTTCTTCTTGCTTGGTGAATGAGGTTTTCCCTCCAACTGGATTCTTCTCATGCTTTTAATAAATAATGATCCAGGTTTTCAGGATCCAGAATACTCCAGAGCTGTAAAGTAGGCACTGCCGAAAGATGTATTAACTCCTTCAGGCCTCCAAGGTGCTATTTAAATTTGCTTTATATTGCTTTATACCCTATAACAGAGACTTGAACCTTATTGATGGCATTTCTCTTGATTGTGTGTGTGGAGGATGAAGGCTAGGAGAGGAGGAGTTGGAAGTGGAACAGGAGGCTGAATTAACTCAACAAGGTTTAAAAGAAAAGATATGTTCTTATAAACCCTAGAGCCTAAATGGTACTGAAGCTTTCAGAATAGATCAGTGGCTAAGATAGTGTTATTCAATGTGATAAATACTAGAAGGATTAAATCCTTGTTAAAAAAAAAAAAAAAATCCTGTTGATGCTGACCGAAAATAGGTATGTTTTGTACTTACATTAAGGCAATGTTTCCTATACTGTACTAAAGCGAAGTTAACTATAGAAATACGTACAGCCTGATTACATATAGAAAGCTGCAAGTTGTCATCTTTTTTATTATTATTAAAGGTTGCTCAGACTTGTACAAACATCTTCAATTCATAGATTCAGCTGTTATTTGTAATATGGAACAGAAAGATCAAACCATTGATGGCGAGTTTTGAAAATTCTACCTATAAAAATAAATGAATATGTGTGAATATAGAGGCAACTAAATAATAGGTATACTTTGGATCTTGTTTAGCTGGTGCATGGTCTGATAAATATGCAACAAACAGCTCTCAGACAAGGGATTCCTGGCTTAACAGCGTTTGCCAGTTCCTGTGGTGTAAATATTTTCACCATGGCTGATTTCACACTACCAACATGGCATCAAAGAATGCAGAACTAAGAGGAAATATGTTCAGTGGGCTCTTGTGAGCTATATGAGCCAGCCCTGCACACCACTGTTTACAATTTTGGGAAAGGTAGTTGGATGATTCCTTGATAAACCTTGTTACAATACTAACAGGAAAAAAGACAAATTTTAGGTGGCATATTCTGTAACAGGGACACTTAATGCTCACTGAATTTCCACATACTCCCTGACATTTCTCATGGGCCAAGGGATTGGGAGCAGAGATTGAAGCATTCGAAAATTGGTATGTAATACCCAGCCCCCTCTTACCTTGCCACTGCAATAAAGGAAGTCACGTGTTCCCAATGGTACAGATACAACATGTAAGATACGAGCTGTATCAACATGGTTCCATAAATGTCTGTGTGGAGCCCAGCCCCCATACACCCAACACTGTCTGTCTACCATGCTTCTGTCAGCAATTGCTGCCTAACAAACCATCTCATACAGAATGGCTTAAAACAATTTATTGTTAGGTTTCACAATTCTGTAAATTGGCTTGTCTCTGCTGGGCAGTTCTGCTCTTCTCATTTTGGGTTTCATGTGATTGTAGTCAAATGTTGGTTGGGGCTGGAGTCCTTGGAAGGCCTGAATGGAATTGAACTGAAGATAGATTCTTCAGTCACATCTGGCACCTCAGTGCTTCTCCACATGGAGTCTCATTCTCTGGGCATCTGTCTGTGGCCTCTCTGCAGTGGGATGGTCAGACTTTTATATCATGAGTGACTTCAGATACAGAGGCTGTCAGGATTTCCTAAGGTTGAGACTGAGAACTATCACAGGATCACTTCTGGTACATTTTCTTGTGAGTCACGGGATCAATGCAGAGACAGAGAGAGAGGTGACAACTCAAGGGTGTGTATTCCAGGAGGGAAGAGTTCCTGGAAGCCCTTTTTGGAGACTATCTACTACGTACCACAAATAGGAATAAACCTTTGTTATGTTAAGCCACTTAGATTTCAGGGTTAATTTGTTCCCTTAGGAAAACCTAGCATAATCTGACTAATCCAGAAATCAGTACTGTATTAGTGAAGATAGGGTAGGTGCTGCTGCAGAAGCTAACCTCAAGGGCAGCCTGGGTGGCTCAGCGGTTTGGCACCTGCTTTCAGCCCAGGGCGTGATCCTGGAGACCTGGGATCAAGTCCCACATCAGGCTCCCTGTGTGGAGCCTGCTTTTCCCTCTGCCTGTGTCTCTGCCTCTCTCTCACTCTCTCTCTCATGAATAAATAAATAAAATCTTAAAAAAAAAAAAAAAAAGAAGCAAACCTCAAAACCTCAGCAGCTTAACACATGGTTCTCTGGGGGACTGATGGCTCCCCAGTCCTGCCTCCATTCAGTGGTGACTCAGTGGTTCAGGCCACTTGCAGCTTGTTGGTACATCATCTAGAACACGTGGCTTCAAATTTAGTGGGACAGGAGGAAAGAGGACAATAGGGAACTAAGTCATGACCAGAACTTGTCACATGCTCCTTATCTCAACTATAAGCAGGCCAGGAAGTTTGATGGAGGCTGTGGATATTTTGTGATTAGTAAATGTCTCTCCTATAAAATGTGGAGCTCTTTGCCTCTTTTGTTTTTTCTCCTTTCCCCTTACTTCACTCTATATAAGAAATTTAAGGAGGGAGAGAGCGAAGAACAGAGGGAAAAAGGAAGAAAGGGAGGAAAGAGAGAAGTTAGAATACAGGTAGGAATTTATAGGATGCAAAATACGATCCTTAAAACTATCAATGAAAAAAACCCATTAACAAGTACTGCTAAACAAAAATTATCAACAACTGTAATAGTGGAGGTTTTCACCAAGCTTTTAACGTGTTTTTTTTTTTTTTCTTTTTAATCAGCAATGATAAGGAAACTAAATCAGATTAAGTGCTATCTTATTGGAGGTACGGAAAGAAGTGATTGAAGAGCACTTCAGAGAGCTTGGGACATTTAAATCAGCAGGGCCTGATTACTTGCATCCCAAGGTACTTAAGGAATTGGCAAATGTAATTGCAAGACCACTAGCCTTTATTTTAGAAAAGGAAGATTGGACAGGAGAAGATGCTGACAAGTGGAATCAGCAGATGGAGTACCTGTTTTTTGGGTTAGTTTTTTTTTTTTCCCCCCCAAACAGGGAAAAGCACAACCATAATAATTATAGACTATTCAGCTTGTCTTAGATACCTGGGAAGATACAAGAACAAATCATCAAACAATCAATTTGCGACCACCTAGAAGAGCACAAGGTACTGGGTAATAATCAACATGATTTTGTGAAGTACAAATTATGCCAGACCAATTTAATTTTATCTCTGTAAGAGTGATGAGCCTGGCAGAAGAGAAAGCAATACTGCAATTGGACTTAAGTAAGGTTTTTTTTGTTTTTAAATTCCATCCCCTGGCAGTTTCAGCATCAACTCTTCAAGAAGTTGCTACCTACAATAGCACTTGGAGGATCATGTCTATGGATCAGGCACTCAAAGCAGTAAAATCAAAGATTCTGCTCCAGTCTGACACATTTGTTAACAATAGTACTATTATTTTAATCAACTGATGAAAATAAACAAAGATGACAGTGAAGTAAATGTTGAGGTACAAATAATAGCATTCTCTGCCACTGATGGAAAATATGAAAGAAAAGAGGAGATATAAAAACCTGTTTAAGAAATCCAACAGCTAGGTAATATAAAATCCAGAAAGGGAGAGAATGGCGAAAGAGAAATCATATAAGAAAATTTCCTGGAAAAGGATGTACATCTTTACATTAAAAGAGTCTCCTAAGGGCCAACTATAATAAATGGGGAAAATAACCCACTTGGATGCACCTTTGTAAAATTTTAGAACTCTAAGAATAAATAAAACTTTCTAAAAGCTTCCAGAGGGAAAAATTAGGCCACCTACAGAGGAATGAAAATTGAGCAGCCAAATTCTCATTAACATCTCTGGCTGCTAGAAGATAATAGAGTAGTCCTTTCAATTCTAGGGGAAATTGAATTTGAAACTAATTTCCATATTCAGCCAACCTATCAATCAACTGTGAGCATAGAACATAGGTGTTTCATATAAACCAGCACTAGGAAACTTTACTTCCCAGGATCTCTTTCTTAAGAAGTTACTTAAATATGTATTCTAGCAGAATGAGGAGGTTATCCAAGAAAGAAGTAGTCAAGGGATCTAACACAGGAAAAGGAAGTCAAATATGGTATAAAATATTCCATTTTTTTTAAGTAGGCTCCACACCCAGCATGGAGCCCAATGAGGGACTTGAACTCACAATCCTGAGATCAAGACGTAAGCTGAAATCAAGTCAGATGCTTAACTGACTGAGCCACCCAGGTGCCCATAAAATCTTCCATTTTGAAGCAGAAGAATGAACAGCTCAAAGGGAAGGATTCCAGGGCAAAAGAGAACTCCATGCAGTTCATAATGTGATTGAGAGAATGAAAATCAACCAACCAACAAACCAACGAGAAAACCTTGAGAATAAGATAAAGTACAGGGGATCCCTGGGTGGCTCAGCAGTTTAGCGCCTGCCCTCGGCCCAGGGCGTGATCCTGGAGTCCCGGGATTGAATCCCACATCAGGCTCCCTGAATGGAGCCTGCTTCTCCCTCTGCCTGTGTCTCTGCCTTTCTCTCTATATCTCTCATGAATAAATAAATAAATAAAATCTTAAAAAATAAAAGATAAAGTATACATTTATATATAAGAATATATATTTAAAATATATATCATAAATATATATTTATGATATATAGTCAATAAAAAAGGCAGTTAAGACATCCAGAAAAATAAGAGGCTAATTAAGACTATTAGGATCCAATTTTGATGAATTATAATGTATAGAGTGTCAGAAAAAGACATGTAGTACATGGTGCTAAAACATTTTCCTTTGAAGTAGATGAGAGGTTATGACCATTGCCCTCATAGAAAAGGAAATAATCCTAACATGCTACTTAGCTTGGCAGTGCACAATATTGATATAGTCTTAATGTAAGTATTCTGATTGATTTTCAACTCTATAGTCACCCTAAGGACAAAGAAAGGAAGATCTTGGTTATGTTGCAAAGGAAAAAGGCAAACGCTAATCTTCATAATGTAAAAGTATACCTGACAGAAGATGGGAAGTGGAAAATGAAGGAAATAGAAGGTTAGTATCACTGATAACCCACAACTTCTATAATGGGAAGTCAAGATATGACTCAAGTTTTTAGAATGAGAAATTGAAGCATAGCATGGCATGTTATTTAAAGTTCACAGCAGTAACCAAAACAAAACTTAAAAATGATAATATAAATACCCCAAACTCAGCAGAGTTGGGAGGAAGAAGAAGATAATATAAATGAGCTAAATTCTTATTTCATAACTGGAGGCCATTTACAACCAAGAAATTGAAAAGAGGAATGATTTTTCCAAACATCCCATATATTCAAAGAATGCATAATTCATGAGTGGTTTCTCATAGTCATACATGTAAGATCCCAGGGCACAATCTCTGAGCACAGGTATCAGCAATCTCTTTAGCTTAAGGACACATTATAGTGCCGATGGTTTTGCAGCCATGGCATTTTTTCCCATTCCAATATTCATGCCCAATTATAAGATGATGTTTGCAAGCTTCAAGTTGTATCTGCTTTAATAGTCTTTTAAATATTCTCAGAATTACCTCTAATATTTCACAGAGTACTGTCTCCAAAATTGATTGGTAACTGGCCATGTGGCCTCCTTATAGTATTTTATTTCATTTAACTTTTGTTCCAAAAAGAAAATTTTCAGGATTGGTTTTTTGCTCCCAGTGAATGAAAGCTTAGATGGCTTTGTTACTGGATAAAAAACCATTTTAAAATTATAACTCTAAAGATTAAAATAACATAAAAATCACTAGAATCACATGTAGTCATTCCTGTGCATTTAAATGACAGCATGGTTCACAAGCTACTGTTAAATGATGGCAGGTGCAAGTAAAAACTCTGGCATAACTTCCTAAGCAAGATCTGAAAACTTCGGTCACTTGACATGTGGAGTCAACTCAGTGCAGAGTTAATGAAATGAGCAAGGTAAGCCAGCTGCAAGAAGACAGGAGCCAATCACCAAGCTTGTCATATCCAAATCCCATTATCAAGGAGGGTGTAATTACAAGTGCCACTGTACCTCTGATTACTGGCTAAAGGGGCATGTCACATAGCCACACAGATAAAAACATACACACTGCCTGCTAGCTTTAAATTATGCAATTCTTGATTACTCTTGACAGGAGTTAAGCTATTTCAAATTTTGCACGAAACAAGTACTTACCCAATAGGCCAATTACACTATTTCAAATATTCATCATTCTAATTTATCTAAACTATAACCATATTGTAAAAGAGCAGTCAGTATTTAGTTCTTAAAATTGGGGGATGGGTTGGGGCTATTTACAACCAGAAGAACTAAAAGCAGACATGTTTAAAAACAGTGTTTACAGGAGGTGACTGGGTTGGGGAGGAATCAAACTCCGATTCCCTGGTTCCAAACATAGTCCTACTGAATCTGATCCCCTTTGCTGGGGCCAGAGGAATTGGCATTGGAGCTATTGGTTTAGGTACAGATCTTACTAAAAGGTTTGTTTGTTCATCCTCTTCAACTGTATTTCAGAATTGAGCTTCTTGTGAGACCATTACATGCTGTATTGCCTTCTGTGATGTTTACCATATCCTAGCATCCTTCCTTTTTATTTCTTTACCACCCAGATGGAAAAAAAAAAAGGACTTCTCTATCTCTCTTTCTCTCTCTCTCTCCTCTATCTCTCTCTCTCTCTCTCTCTCTCTCTATATATATATATATATATATATATATATATATATATATATATATATATATATGGTCTTATCTAGGGGAATAACAGTTCTTTTCAAGATCCTTTAAGCTGTGTCACCTCTTGAACATAGAACAGCTAAAAGAATCTGTTAAGTTTTAAAATTCATGACAGTGACTGGTTTCTTAATTATATAGGGACAAATATTTTGAGACTGTCTTTGTATCTTATTTTGGTGCTGATCATTTTTTCTCATTCCTGTGACTACAGTAATATTGATCTCAGCTTTACTTTGACCATTAATGAATTATGATGGCAATAAGCAGAGACACACACCTCCAGCCTCCTGGGAGCTTAATCTTCTGCTACAACGTTTGCATTTGTAAGTCAGCACCTGTGTAATCTATATTCTAACTATTTGTTATTTTCCTTTAATTACATATTGGTGGTGGTCCATTTCCAGCCTGAGAGCAACCAACTGGAGAATCTAAAAGATTATTAAAATATTGACTTTAAATTAGAAGGCTAAAAGGAAACACAGCTGGGTTTTTTCCTACCCATTCCAATATGATGACTCAGGGATAGTTATTCCCTTTCATGTCAAGGAAAGTTGGGTCTAAAAAATTAGTACAGAATTTTTATCTTTAAAAAATTTGAGGTATGATTAGTTTGGGGTATACAACATATTGATTCAACAATTCTACACGTTACTGTGCTCACCACGGTAAGTGTAGTCACCATCTATATACCATACAATGTTCTGGTAATGCTAGTATTTCTATTAGCATCAGCTTTACCTCATCTGGTAAACAACATTTTGTTCAGCCACTGATACATCTTAACATCCAATACTTCCTACTTGGTACAGATCGTTCACTCAGGTTGGAGTTTTGCATATTGTGGATGGCCAAGTCACTCCCAGAAATCTTTTCCTTTTAGCATTTTGGTAAACAATATTTTTATTTTGACATAATTTCAATTTTACATGAAAGTGTTAAGAATTGTGCAAGAAACCCCCTATGCCTTTTACTGAGATTCATATTTATTTATATCTTGCACCATTTACTATCTTTATGTGAATCTATTTTTACTGCAAAATCTTTTTCTTTCCTGAATCCTTTGAGAGTAAATTGGAGACATTATGCCCTTTTACCCTGAAATATTTGGGTATTTTCCTAAGGACAGCAGTCTTTTTAATAACCATGGTTGTTATCAAAATCAGTGTCTTAACATTGATATAATATACACCACATTCCAAATTTAAATTCACATTTTCTCAATTGTCCCAGTAAATAATTTTAAGCTAATTTTTCCCCTAGACCAGGATCATGCATTTAACTGAGTTGTCATGTCTCCTTTGTTTCCTTTATTCTGAAAAGGTTTCTCAGCTTTTGTCTTAACTTGACATTAAAAAAATATATTTATTTTAGGAGAGAGAGGAAGTGTGTGCACATGTGAGCAGAGAGGGACAGAGGGGGAGGGAGAAGGAGAAAGAATCTGAAGAGGACTCCACACTGAGCATTGAGCCCCACATGGGGCTGGACCCTGCCACAAGATCATGCCCTGAGCTGAAATCAAGAGTCAGACACTTAACCAACTGAGCCACCCAGGAGTCCCTTAACTTGACATTTTTTAATTTAATTTAATTTTTTATTAAGTAAACTCTCCCCTCAATGTGGGGCTCCAGCTCATGACCCGGAGATCAAGAGTTGCATAGTCTACCAACTGAGCCAGCCAGGCACTCATTAAATTGACATTATTTATTTATTTTTTATTATTACTTTTAAGATTTTATTTATTTGAGAGAGAGAGAGAGAGCAAGCAGAGCTAGCAGAATGAGAGGGAGAAGCAGATGCCTCACGGAGCGCGTAGCCTGATGCGGGACTTGATCCCAGGACTCTGGGATCATGACCTGAGCCAAAGGCAGGCACTTAATTGAGCATCCCTAACTTGACAGTGTTTTAAAGAGGGCAGATCAATATTCTTGTTTGTTTGTTTGTTTGTTTGTTAATTTTGTGGAAGGGCGCCTCAATTCTGAGTTTAGCTGGAGTTTCCTTGTATTTAAACTTGGGATATATATTTGTTTGGCAGAGATACCATTAAGGTGATATGTCTTTGTTGATGTACAGTTGTTAGTGGCAGAGTTAAGGCAAAAACGTGGCCTTCCAATATGTGGTCCAATCTCTTTTCCCTACACAAAGCTCTTTCATCTAGAGGAGGAAAATCACATGCCAGTGGAGTGGGTTTTCCTAATGTCATATGCTGTATACAATCAGTTACCTCTGAGTGAACCTGTGTCCCTGGTTGACAGGAAGTAGACAACCCTCCCTACTCTGAAGATAAATATCCATCTTGATTCGATAGCTTTATAATTTGAACATCTATGTGAGTGAATATTTGGGTGAAAGGACCAGGTGATTAGACACTTAGTTGCTGATTTGCATGTTAAAATGATACTTTCATCCATAAGGAAATATTATTTATTTTTAAAAAAATATTTTATTTTTAAGTAATCTCTACACCCAACATGGGACCTGAACTCACAACCCTGAGATCAAGAGTCACACTTTTCACTGACTGACTCAGCCAACCACCCCAGGAAATATTATCTCTAACAAATGTATTAGTAAGTTTTCAACTATGATTCTTAAAACTGCCAGAAGTGTTTTTCTTGATTGACAGAATATAAAGGAACTTTTCCATTCTTATGAAATCATCCTTTTACTATCATAAAGTTTTTCTTTTTTTTATTTTTATTTTTATTTTTTATTTATTTATGATAGTCACAGAGAGAGAGAGAGAGGCAGAGATACAGGCAGAGAGGGAGAAGCAGGCTCCCTGCAGGGAGCCCTATGGGGGGGAGGGGGGGGGACGACTTGATAACAGGTTCCATAATGACCTGAGCCAAAGGCAGATGCTCAACCACCGAGTCAGCCAGGCATCCTTATCATAAAGTTTTTCATTTCTCCAGTTAAAATTCATGTATTTTAAAGAAAAATAAGCTGTATTATAAATCATTATGTAGACATTATAAGTCATTTGAATACTACTATTTTCATCATGTTGTGATCTATTTAAACCCCTAGTTTTATTACAGTATAAGAATTAACAGCTGGCCAACTTGTCAAAGTACTTCAGGTTTTAAACTTTTAGCTTTTGTTTACATAAAATGTAAAACTGGAATAATTCTCTGAGTATTCTTGCAAGGCCAGTGCAAAATTCCTTTGTCTCTTTTGTCTTTCAAACAAAAATGAACTTTGTCTTCAATTAACCACTTCACTTTCTCCTGTGTAGTAAAGGTAGAAATAATATTTTTAAGAGGAAGATAGATTCAAAATGTATGTTAAATGTTAACACTTCCCCTTCTCACATCCTGAGATGACTTAAGAGGGGCGGGGACCCAGGCAGCATTCCCCGTAAAGTCCTTCTGAACTAGGTTTAAAATATTACCCATTTAAAATTTGGTCCAAATGTGGTTCTGTCCAGATTCCATTCACTTTTGGTAAGTGAGGGCTTGTTCTTGAAAGGGGCATTACTTTAGCCTTTTGTGGATTATTTTCTGAGATTTTTAGACTGTCCCGTTCCTTCCAGTTTTTTTTCTGTCATTATTCCCCTTTCTCTCATTTCGGGAGAGGGAAGGTTTTTTTTCCGTGTGTGTGTGTGTGTGTGTGTGTGTGTGTGTGTGTTTTCATGTAAAGGAAATACTAGACAGAATGAGTGAAAATTCAAACAATCACATATTATTACTGAGCCTGAAGTGAATTATATTAGCATCATACTTTTTAAATAAATTATGGTCCATATATATGCCTTCCTATTATAATTTCTTTTTTTTAATAAATTTATTTTTTATTGGTGTTCAATCTACCAACATACAGAATAACACCCAGTGCTCATCCCGTCAAGTGCCCCCCTCGGTGCCCGTCACCCATTCACCCTCACCCCCCGCCCTCCTTCCCTTCCACCACCCCTAGTTCGTTTCCCAGAGTTAGGAGTCTTTATGTTCTGTCTCCCTTTCTGATATTTCCCACACATTTCTTCTCCCTTCCCTTATATTCCCTTTCACTATTATTTATATTCCCCAAATGAATGAGACCATATAATGTTTGTCCTTCTCCAAAGGACTTACTTCACTCAGTATAATACCCTCCAGTTCCATCCACATTGAAGCAAATGGTGGGTATTTGTCATTTCTAATGGCTGAGTAATATTCCATTGTATACATAGACCACATCTTCTTTATCCATTCATCTTTCGATGGACACCGAGGCTTGTGGATACTTAGATTCTAATCTAATTTGGATTTTTTTCCCCATCCAATAATTTATCATTAAATTTGTCAGGTTACTAAGTTAGTTTGTTATTTAATATGTTAGATATCCCCTCTTATTATTAATTTTCATCATCATAGGGCTATATTGCATAATTATTCTGTTTCATGGAGAAATAGTTATTAAATGTTCAAAGGGTTCATGGATGTGTTTCAATTGTTTCTTTTTCTTTCCCTTTCCTTTCCTTTCTTTTTTTTTTTTTTTAAGATTTTGTTTATTTATTCATGAGAGAGAGAGGCAGAGGGAGAAGCAGGCTCCATGCAGGGAGCCCGATGTGGGACTCCATCCCAGAACCCCAGGACCACGCCCTGAGCTGAAGTCAGGCACTAAACCACTGAGCCACCCAGGGATCCCTTCCCTTTCCTTTTCTATTCTTGAAATTGTCTTTACCTTTTAAGCTAAGAGGCAGGTTTAGGAGGTAGACTTTATAAAATATTATGCCTGTCTCATAGGGCCTTTGGGAGAAGTAAATAGAATCATAGCTATAGGGGCTCTTAGCACAATGCATGACATCCAGTGTTTACTTTTACTTTTCTATCCTTTCAGTAATCTTACTTCGGCAAGCTTGATAGATCATCAAAGTGCTATGCTGAGCAAAATTTTACTTTCATTAAGACAAAGGCATAGGAGTAACTAAGCCTGACTCTTAGGATTTCCACTTAATTATAATAGATGGTTAACAGTTTTCCCAAAGGTGGAAGAAAGTGTAGTGTGAAGGCCTTGGTCATAGGATGGAGGACTGAGGTTCTTGTCACCAACTTGCCAGGTGACCTCAGTCATCTTGTTTTGGGCTGCAGTTTCTTCAACTGCTTGAGGATGTCAAACATACTGATTCATTCCCAGGGTACTTTTGGTTCTAAAACCTGACGGTTCTACTAATGCAGCATTTTTTATTCCCTCCTCTATCTCTGTCTACGTATGTGTGTATATTATCATTTAAGAGTTGCAGACACCATGCTTCACCCCTATGCAGTTTAACATGCATCTCCAAGAATTAGTATACTCTCATAAATAACCATAATACCATCATCACACCTAACTTAACTAAGCCCGCCAAATCATCACCAATCTTACAGAATTATATAATGTACATTCCATATTCAGATTTCCTTAATTATCCCACGAATGTCTTTCATTCCTTCCATCTCAAATCCCAGTTCAACAAAGTTCAAATTTTACATTTGGTCTTTAAGTCTGTGTTGTTCCTTTTAATATAGAACTGTTTCCCCACTTTTTTTTCTTCTTAAATAACGTTAACTTTTGGAAGAATCCAAGCTATTTATCTTGGATTATAATTTGTATATGATCATAATATATAAAATTCTGGATTTATCTGTTTCTCTGCCGTGTCATTTAACTTGTTTTCATATTCCAAGTATTTACTGTAATCTGGAAGTGAATCTAGAGGTTTTATTAGATTTATGTTACAAATTCTTGGGAAAGATATTTTATAGATGAAGGTGTGCTATCTAGTTTAAATTTTCTGTGAGGGTAACTTACTACTTGTGATTCAGAAGTAGAAATAAATTTAAATGTATATTGCATGATATATCATTGAAATAAAGTGGAAAAAGCATGAGTTTTGCTAGGGGAAGCCTGGACTTGAATGTAGGTTCTGAACTCTCTTAACAGCTTGACCACAATGACTAACCTAGTGATTTGGTTCTCCACAAAAGGCCAGAGAAGACAAAATTACTCTGGGAACTCTCTTGAAATGTGCATGCTTGTCCTTCCATTCCACTCCTTAGCATTTTTTTTAAAAAAGGGCTCGTTTTGACCACGCATCATTCTTGTCACCCTTCTCACCCCCACCCAGGGTTAAATGCCACCAGTTTTCTGTGCCAGGTGTCCTCATCGGAGAAATTTGAAAAATCTCTACCTTGGAGGATTGTTGTGAAAATTGAATATTAATGCACATGTAAAGTGCATAGTGCAGAGTCTGCTTAGTACATCACCACTGTTATTCCTACTGTTATGGTATTTGCCAAAATGAGAGAGAGAGAGAGAGAACTTGAAAGGAGAGAGGGCAGAAGAAAGAAGAGAGAAATATTCAGTTTCTAAATGGTTACTTCAAACAACTCTCCAGTGATGTTTTGTGCTTATGTTGTGACCTCAATAAATGTTCACCTGGGACAGTGCTATGACACAATAATCACTAACATTTTTGCAACCCTTTACAGTTTACAAAGCACATTCGCATTCATTATCATGTTTGATACACACCCTCTTTCAGGGAGATCTGATGTGTTTAATGCTCAGCCCAAGGACACAGTGTAATCAGTGGGGGAGCTCAAATTAGGAGTTCTGATTGCAGAACAGACTTCTTTTACTGAAAATGTGCAGCCTGGCACAGACACCAAATGTCTCCTTTCTAAATTCCTGACCGAGGGACTCTTTCCTTATGGTGTAGGTTACTGAAACACTTAGTTAAAGCTCTATTTCAGACTTGCAGCTCCTCAAGCTGCATTGGGTGACATTTCTTGTACTGTCATGTGTTGTCAGCCAGCCAGAAGGCTTCTGTTATTTCTTGCTCTCTGCTCTAACAGAGGGAAGTACTGGTTAATGGTAATGAACCTGAATTAACAGCGTCACATGCATATTAAAAATGCATTCAAATCCCCTAGTTGGACTAATTTCCTTGCTCAAACTGTATAGCGTGGGACAGAGTAAAGACACCCAAAGATTGGCCCTTGTTCTTTGAAGGAGTCAGATTTGGTATTTCTCAATGCTGACACTGAATTTTTTTGTTTGGTCATGTTTAGCTCTTTTTTGAGCAAAAACAGTATTGCTATTTTATTTTATTTTATTTTTTTAAAGATAGATTTATTTATTTATTTATTTATTTATTTATTTATTTATTTATTTATTCATGATAGACACAGAGATTGAGAGAGAGGCAGAGACACAGGAGGAGGGAGAAGCGGGTTCCATGCCGGGAGCCCGACATGGGACTCGATCCCGGGACTATAGGATCGCGCCCTGGGCCAAAGGCAAGCGCCAAACCACTGAGCCACCCAGGGATCCCCCAGTATTGCTATTTTAAACAAAAACAGACTATCTTTGGTTTAGTAACCTAGTAGTGTGGCGTAAATCATTTTAGAGGAAATAAGTAATTTTTTTATCATTTACTTCAAGGTCTTCTCTAGTTTCTTTTGTGATTTCTTCTTTGTACACGAGATACTTAGATCTGTATTTCTTAGTTTGCAAAATTTGTGACCAAAAAGTCATCTTTTTGGTAATGGTATCTGTATTTCTACTAACACTGATGTTTTAGTATAATTCTGGGATGTCTACGGAGCAGATTTTCTTTCTTTCTTTTTTTTTTTTTTTTAACGTAGGCTGTACACTGAGTATGGAACCCAATATGGGGCTTGGACTCATGATGCTGAGATCAAGATCTGAGCTAAGATCTAGAATCAGATGCTCAACCAACTGAGCCACCCAGGTACCCCCAGGGATTAGATTCTGTGTGATTTCAGTCAGGTGAAAGTTGCTAAAATGTGCTTTGCTATCCAGGTTATGTCAATTTTATAAATACTTCAGGTACATTTGAAAAAAAACATGTTTTCTAAAGTTGTTGCTGGGAATGTTACTTGTATGTCATTACATCAAGTTTTTTAATCTTGTTCAAGCCATCTGTATTTTTTACCAACTTACTTATTTTGACTGTCCACTCTATTATTTACTGAGAGAGATTTAAGACATCTCTCTGAGTAAATAATAGATTTAAACATCTCTCACTAAATGTATGTATGGGTTCATTTCTTTCTTCAGTCTTTGCTGTATATATTTTGAGGCAAAGTTAAATTGGCTGAATACAAATTTAGAATCGATCTATCTTCTTTTCTCACAAGGAAGTGTTTCAATTCCTCTCTACCAGTGCTTTCTGTATAAAGTCTACTTTGATATTAATACAGCTCTACCATCTTTCTTTTGGTTGATATTTGCATTCTTTTGGTCTTCCTTTCTCTATCTAATTACTCTGAATCTTTTAAAATATTTTATGTGTCTCTAATATTCTGCTGTATTTCCCTTATGTATTTTTGCTGACCATTTAAATTATAGACATTGTGACTGTTCAAAGTAATATTCAGCACACATCCCTCCAGGTAACCCCCTAATATCATCTAGTACTCAACCAATACTCAAATACCACCAGTTACCCATAAGGTGATTTATTTGTCTATTTCTATCTACCTCCTATTTGTCAATATTATTTTATTTGGTTGAGGCCATTCTGTATAGAATTTTGCCTTTAGTGCAGGCAATTTTATATCATACTTTGTACCTTTTTATTTTTTAAAATTAATACAGTTATGATTTTTAACGGCTGCATAATGTGCTGTTAAGTGAATATACCGTGACTTTGTAGGCAGTCATCTTGTGGAATGTTTAGGGGTTTTTTTCCAGTTGTTTTTAATGGTTAATAACAATATTATAAATATTTTTGAAGAAATTTTAGTCTGTTTCATATTACCTCCTCATGATAGAGGCTGAAATTATTCTGAGATATTCTCATTATAGAGAAGTAAAATTTCTGAGTCTAAAAGCATAACCTCTTCTAAGGCTTTCCAGAAAAGTGTTCTAAATGTTAAAAATCCCAGTATGCCAAAGCTTGCTGCATTGGAGTGGATGTCCTCTTCAAAGGGGACACAGGATGAGAGATCTTATGGATATTTAGTTACCACTTATAGTGGATGCTTGGTTTTTATCCACCTGTTATAGAAGCTGACAGTGCCAGATACTTGCCTAGGCTCCTTTGAAGGGAGGACATTGGCATGTGACCTGGGATAGACCAATCAAATTGGCCCCTTCCACACTTGGAGGAAGAAGCTCTTTATGCAAAGAAGCAGGCACAATGGAGAATCCATCTGGAGGATGTGTGTAGTAGCAGTAGCTGTGAGCAAGGCAGCATCTGATGTACAGTTCTGAGATAGTAGTTTGAACGAGGAGGTCCAGCATGCTATGGCTTTGGCAGCAGTGTCTTTAGCAGAAGGACTCAGACATGATTTGAGCTCTGGTGCTGGACAATGTCTAGTGCCTCTCATTCTATACTATTTACTGAGTCTGGTTGACCAGTCTTCCCTGATCTATGTCAATTCCAATATCCTTTAATAAATTACTTTTCTATTAAAACCAACCAGATTTGGGTTCTACTGCATACAAAAAAAAAGCACTTAACCATATTTCCATGCAAGGATTCTCCCCCTATGTAGCAGGACCTATTTTAAATAGCAGGAGAATTGGCATGCCAAGGGTGAACTGGGACAGTAAAGAGGGCTCAACAAGGTAACCTGTCAGGACTAGGAGTTGGGAACATCTGGTTGAATGAACTGGGGGCAGTATTGGAAGCTGAAGTTGAGAGCAGCTTCTTAAGAAGGTGATTTTGATCATTCTTGGACTATGGATCTGGTTGTCAGCAGAGTGATTCAGGAGTCCAGCCCTTGGAAATGTGACTCTAGAAACCAGGTGTGAGAAGGTGACTGAAGGTTCAGCCTCTGATGTCTGGTGAGCCAAGCAACCTTGGTTGGGACCGACTGTGGATCTGAGGCTATAGGTGGGATAGAAGGGCAGTAGCTGATGATGTTGTGTAGACTTGAAGTAGAAGACTACAATCATCACAGAAGGTCATGCAGCCACTTTTGGAAATTCTCTTTGGCAATTTCTTCAGAACCAGTTTTCAAGTAATATTACCAAAGCAGCCTCATTACATATGAGGCTGGCTTTGTGTCTGATCAAAACTTGTGTTGCCCCAGCTGGATCACCTTTGCCATGGGGTTATAGATGTAGGCCATTTCAAAAATGTAGAGAACATAGGTTGTAACCACTGGGGATATTTAAAAGGCAATCTTTAGAATAACTATTTATTTAGCCTTAATATGTTTCCAAAGTTATCCCAGTGCTTCGCATCAACTGTCTTCTTTAAATCTCTCAACTATCCTGAAAGGTAGGAATTAGTAACCCTGTTTTACAGATGAAAGCACAGGCAGAGAAGTTGATTACCAGATTAGACAGCAAATGAGTGGTAAAGAGAAAATTCAAACCCAGATCTGGTTCACTATAAGGAATATGTTCTTTCTTTAGGCAGCATGTAAGGAGGGTCCAGAAAGACTTCAAGCAATTTTAGCCTTACTGTTGTCTCCTCAGGAAACTCCTTTAAAAGGAATAGCATACATCTGACTCTATAAATTTGGGATTTTAAAAATCACCATTAACATAGATGGAAGGCCAATTGCAAAACAACTAATAGGACCTTGCCCAAATATCGTGAAATCTTTGATTCAGAGTTTAAAAACAGTAAAAAAGTAATAAACAGTAGATATGAATACAACTTAAGTAATAAAACATTTTCACTCATTTTCATACTCAGCAAAAGTTGTTTTCTTTTAAAGATTTTGTTTTTAAGCAATCTCTACACTTAATGTAGGGCTCAAACCCACAACTCCCAAGATCAAGAGTCACACACTCTACTAACTGAGCCAGTCAGGCACCCCCCTTCCAATACAATGACACATTGTAAAATTTGTCTAACTTGTGTGACTCTGAATGAAGATTGTCTCTGCATGGGCATGCGTTTTTCTGCCAAGGTACAGAAGAACAAGTACACTTGTGAAGGAGTTCTTTTCTGGGCTTTTCTTTCCACAGTTCTTAATATAAATTTGTTACCACACACACACATAGTAGCTAGAACTTTAACACTATAGACTTCATTTGGCTAACAGCAGGTATGCCTGCAGATGGATACTAATAATGCCTATGTGAAAGCAGAAAGAAGGAGGACAGTCACTTAATTGCCATGCTTTTACATTTCTTTCTCTGTTGTGTAGGAGATTTGGGTGGTGAAGATTTCAGAATTAAAAAAAAATAATAATAATAGTTTGCCACATGGGCAGCAACAGGTGGTAGAGCAGTGCCTTTCCTTCTTGGCAGGATTAGTCCCATAGACTCATTCACTATGGGATTGTCTCTATGTCCTTAGGAGCCACTTGGGGGCCTGGGATTGCTAGGCTGATCAAGTCTTTATTTCTCGGGCAGCCCCTGTGGCGCAGCGGTTTAGTGCTGCCTGCAGCCCAGGGCGTGATCCTGGAGACCCTGGATCGAGTCCCACGTCGGGCTCCCTGCATGGAGCCTGCTTCTCCCTCTGCCTGTGTCTCTGCCTCTCTCTCTCTCTGTGTGACTATCATAAATAAATAAAAATTTAAAAAAAAAAAAAAAAAAGTCTTTATTTCTCAATGCTTACCTGGGGTGGTACTGTCTCCTTTTTACCTCTTAATCATGGACATGGGGCAGATGTTTGATAGTGGTGCTCTATTGTCTTAAGATTTCCTTCAAAAAAACCAACCCAAACAAGAAACTTTTGTGCTTCCCAAATCCATCCCCTGAGGGGAGAATCAAAAGCTGTTGTGAACCAGAGGGGCATTGATGTCTCTGCTCTCCTGTGAATGTGGGTTTGGTGATAGCAGACAGGAAGGAGCTGAGCATCTTCCATGCTGTTCCTTTCCTGCCACACTAATTTCAGACATCCCAGCTTACAGCCAGACCGTCCTAGGCTGCCCCTGCACAGCAAGCAAAATAAACCTGTTGTAAAAATCTCTCCTTTGATTTGTCCCAGCCTTGGACTCTGCTTAGTTAGGGGCACTGATCATGAGGCGTGTCATCTTGGACTATCCTGGTGGGGTGAGGAGTAGACCACCCATGGCTTCCCAGCTGCACTACCTGTGGAGCAAAAGACTTTTAAAAATATAATAATAATAATAATAATAATAATAATAATAATAATAATAATAAAAAGAACAAAAGGGAGAAGACCTCTTTGAAAATCCTTATTGTTTCCTACTGTCTCCTACAGTGATTGCCTTTTCGTTAGTCTTGGCCTGACAATGTGGAAATTTCCTTTCACCTTGATATATCTGCCTAACCCTTGAGGTTAAACTTGTGGTAGGCTGTCTATCAAGGTTGGCTAAAACAAAGTTGTAACTGGGAATCACCACCTAGTCCTTTAGTGGTTACACAGTTTCATATTCATCCTTCCCAAAGTAAGACAATATATTGTTATATTATTCAAGATCCCCTTGGTTACCGACAACCAAAATCCAAATTGAATTTATTTAGGAAAAGGGAGGAATTTATTAGGAGAGTATTAGGATATTTTAAGTAACCAAAGATGGGGTTAGAGGTCAGTCTATGGGAAAGACAAGGAAACAGCCAGAAATTTAACACAAAGTAAAATAAAACTGGACACAGGAAGCAAACTATTAGTATTCATTTTCTCTGCCTTCATCTGGGCTCTTCCTGGTTGTTCAGGTCATTCTCTCATTGTAGTTACTGACTTTCACATACTGTGATTAAAATGCCAAAGAAGGACTGACTTTATTTCTGAATTCCAGACAGAAAAGCCTTGTGGAAGGCCCTGATTATCTTGGCCTTAGGCAGGGGCCCAAGCCTGGCTTAATCAATTGTGCCAATGGCCTGGGGCCATCTAAAAATACGCCAGCTGAATCCCTTTGAAACACATACGTGATGTGGAATGGAGCCGTTCTAAGAAGGGAGTTTTCTTGGAAAGAAGAAGGGGTTCTAGTCAAACAAAATAGCAGATACGCACTATAAATATAGGTAACGTACTTTCACATAGACCTGAGAAATGGTTCTTTCTGGTTTTGGCCATTTGGCAGCCAGACTTTTGATAAAAGTCAGAAATCAATATAAAATGTATATATGGCAAGAACTATGTGATTCATTCATTCATTCATTTTAACTTAGGACTACAAAGGAGACAAAATATATTAAGAATAGCTGAATCCACATTCTAGAAAAAATGAAATACATAGAAGTCTATACTCCTATTTACACATATCATTGTGGAAGAACACTGTAGTGAGTTCTTATATATTCACCTCCTTTTGAGAGCAGTGACCACTGCAAAATTGTGTAGCTAAGGGAATTTTCTATGCTTGTTTGGACTGGATTCTCTTCTGCATGCTTTCCATTGTTTTTGTCTTATCTGGTTTGGTCTAAGCTAAGGTGTCCACTTTTTATCTTGGAGTTCTTACCTCTGCTTATTGCCTCTGCTAATCTACTGGAATGGCTGTGTTCACTGTGGCCTCCTGACCTGAGTGAATTCTGTAGGCACTCTCTTGGGTGGCTCTCTCTCCAGTTGTTCATGGTGGGTGGAATGTTCGAAGCTGTAAACCGCCCCCTCACCACTAACCCGGCAGGATGAACCTCCTTCTGACTTGTCTGAAGAGCACATAGGGAGATCGTTCCCTTACTAAACACCATCGTGTTATCTTATGTAAGATCATGAAACACTCCTTCTCTCCACCATCCATCTTACCTGACTCCCTGACACAAATCTAGATATTACTGTTCATTAATTCATGCCTAACATGCACTGGCTTATACTGTTATTGAATGTCTAAAAATAGGCACAGAGCCTGGAAGTGAGAAGTGAAAATTGCAAAATGGTTGGCTGGAAAAAAATTATGAGACACATAGGCCTTTTGATATTTTTCCCTGTGGTTATCTTTTACAGGTTAAATAAGATTAATATTCTCAGTGAGCCAAGGGCAATTAGCCGCTTTAGATGTTTTATTTCTTCTTAGCCTGTTCCCAGATCTGTTTTATTTATTTAATTCAACAGGGCATTGCCTTGATTAGGGTCATTCAGATAAAATGCTTTGCTTTACATGTTTGCAATCATGTTTGCATGTTTGTGTTTCTAAAGTTTTGCATTTCAAATCAGGCAGCTAGGTTCAGCAAATCTACTTCCATGTTCACATGGCAAACCATATTAAAACAAACCCCAAAAATGGTCTTTAGAAGTGAAGGCATTTTCTCTTTATAGGAAGAATTTGAGGGGAGAGATAGAGGTTTGGTTTTATTTTAAAAACAGTGTAATTGAGGAGTCCAAGAGTCTGAGACAGTAGAGCATGCAATTCTCGATCTTGGGGTTGTGAGTTCAAACCCCATATTGGATTTAAAGATTACTTAAAAATAAAAAATCTTTAAAAAAAACATCATAATTGAGTATACAATTTAAATGCAAAATTGTGGGATAGTGAAATTATGGAAACAGCCCAAATGTCTATTGACTGGTGAATGGATATGGAAGATACGGTATAGATACGCAATGGAATATTACTTAGCCATAAAAAAGAATGAACTCTTTGCCATTTGCAACAAGCTAGAGAGTATCTTGCTAAATGCAATAAGCCAGAGAAAGACAAATACCATATGATTTCATTCGTATGTGGAATTTAGGAAACAAAACAAATGAGCAAAGGGGGTATAAAACCGAGAAGGAGAGAGAGGCAAACCAAATAGCAGACTCTTAAGTATAGAGAATAAACTAACTGGTGGTTACCAGAGGGGAGTTGGGTGCGGGGATGGGTAAAATAGGTGATGAGGATGAAGGAGTATACTTGTCATGATGAGTACCAGGTTTTGTATAGAAGTGTTGAATCACTGTATTGTACACCTGAAACTAATATTACATTGTATGTTAACTAACTGTAATTTGAGTAAAACCCTTAAAAATTGTAGGCTAGTGTTTTTCTAATTGTATTAATAAACTGAACATTGACGGGGCAAAGAAAAATTGCAATATTCCCATCCCTGATGGTTACTGAACAATAGACCTTTCTGTTTTTTTTTTTAATTCTAGCTTTCCTAGGATGGGACACCCCCTTAAGGATTAGCATATTGCTTACTTTCACCCTCCATTTTCTGAGAAACCTGGCTAAGGCATCTTCTCACAGACGACAAAGATGATTCCACAAATAATTTGATTACTATGGTTTTATTTAATCTTTCTAACAAGTCTATAAGGTAAATACCCTAGGCCCACTTGCTACCAATGTCAGGGCTGGGTTGTGTATCAACAGGTTTTGATTTCAAGTTAATGACCTTTCTCACTTTATTCATATTTCTCAAATTAAGGTCTTAAGATCCTTGAAAGTCTGCAGTTGTATTCTTCAGCGGTGTCTATTTCTCTGTGAGAATTTAATTTTGTGTTTCCATTTTGATGATAATCAACATATTTTGGTTCCTTTGGATGAGCAGCTGAACAGAGAGCTGCTGCATGCTTTCAGGGCCTGCATTTTTGTCTGTGTTTAGGATTTTGTGGTGCCAAGGAGTGCTACTTTAATTGTCAGAGACACATGATTTGTGAAAAAAAAAAAAAAAAAAAAAAAAAAGAACACACAGGTAGTTAAAATGTGAATGTTCTCACTAAGTGAAGGCCAAATGACTTTATCACAAGATGTATGAAGGAAGGTTTTATGTAACTTAAATAGAGACAAGAAGTAGAAGTATAGAAGAGCCTGCATACTGGCCATATTCAGGTTGTAGGGTGGAGTGGACATCTGTCCCTGTCCCATTAAATTAAAATAATTCATATGGGGGTGCCTGGATGGCTCAGTCAGTTAAGATTCTGCCTTCAGCTGAAGTCATAATCCTGGGGTCCTGGGATTGAGCCCAGTGTCGGGTACTCTGCTCAGTGGGGAGCCTACTTCTCCCTCTTGCCCTGCTAGTTGCTCTCCCTGCTTATGCTCTCTCTTTCTGTTAAATAAATAAATAAAATCTTTAAAAAAATAATGAAATCATTCATATGAATTTTATGAGTTTTGCATTTGTTGATCTGCAACTTTGTTTTAATTTTATTGTTGTATGTTATCTGCATGCAAAAATCCTTTATCACTATGTAAGATTATCTTGTGATTTATTTGTTTGTTTGCCTCTTGTCTGTTTTTTTGTTTTTTTGTTTTTGTTTTTTTTACATTAGGATATAAACTGGAGAGCAAAGGCCTTACTTGTCTAAATCACTCTTTCACAGGACAGGTGAAGCTTTGGGAATGGAAAGAATCTAAGGAGATCTTGTAGACCAAATTCATAAGAGGGTCCAGGATGTAAGGCTAAGAAAGTTAAGTATTTAAGAGGTGAATAATAGAGGGTGCATTGGCAACGGAGACTAAAGGAGCATCTAGGTAGAATGAAGAAGCAGAGTATCATGGAAAGCAATGGAAGACAATGTTCCAAAAAGGAGGTCAGAGTTAGGCGTATAAGCTGCTGTCTAGGAGATAAATATAGTAACTGTCCATCAACTGTAGTGACTTGGAGGATGTTGGTCACCTATGGGGAAGTACATTTCATTGGATTGATGGGATGGAAACCAGACTGGAGTGGACAGAAGCATGAGAGATGGAGAAGTTGAGGCAGTAAGGGTAAATAGCTCAACTCTTTTATGAAATTTGGCAGTGGGAGATCCAAGGATATGGCTAGTGTTGGACATGGGACCAAGAGAGGAATTTTCTTTAAATGGGAGGTTGTTGAGCTTATGAGCTGAGGCTGAAAAATTAACTGGAGTTGAAGTAGATGATGTTGCCAAGTCTGTGAGAGGCGGGGGATGTAGAATCAGAAGACAGGATGTGGTGGCTGATACTGAGTAGGGTACCACTTCCACTGATAGGAGGAAAGGCAGGATATTTACTCAGTACCTGCTGTTGGCAAACAACAAGGAACACAGTCCTCATCCTTGAAAAGCTGCAATCCAGTTGGAGGGGCAAGATTTTGCAACAGAATAGAATAGAATAACTCCATCTGTGATCAGGCTACAGGCAATGAGTGCTGTAGCGTTTCAGAGGAGATCAAGGAAGTTTTCATGAGAAGTGGCATTTGATTTGGAACTTGAAAGCAGGGTAGGATTTTCCTACCTGGAGATATAAGTGGTAAGAGAAAATAAAGGAGAAGAAGAGCCCATTTCATGTAGAGGGACTGGCATGAACAAAGTATTGAAGTGCTATACTTCAATGAGTTGATCCTTCAGCAAAGAAACAGGGACTTCTTTTTTATTTTTATTTTTATTTTTTTGGAACTGTACTCTGATGGAACACAGCAATTTAGAGGAAAAAAAGAGACCTTAGAGATTATCCTGTCTAGTGTCCTTATTTTTCTAGGTATTGAAAATTGAGGTCCAGAGAAATGGAAATGACTATTGAAAGTCACGAAACTCAGAGGCTTTGTTTGGACTCTGGTTCACAATTGTAGCATCCACAATAACATCACATGTGTTATAAGAATAAAATACGTTCAATAAAACTGATTTTAATTGAATCATATCAGAGGTGCAAAGGAGTAAAGATCAAAAGACATTTAAGATGTTTGTTTTTAAAGAAACATAATTACATGGCCAACATGATTATATTCTAACCAAGTTTTGCTATGGAGACATTTCACTGCAAACTGCAATGAAGAGATAAGGGTAAATTTTTTTTTTTTTTAAGATTTTATTTATTCATGAGAGACACAGAGAGAGAGGCAGAGACACAGGCAGAGGGAGAAGCAGGCTCCATGCAGGGAGCCTGACATGGGACTCGATCCTGGGTCTCCAGATCACACCCTGGGCTGAAGGTGGCACTAAACCGCTGAGCCACCTGGGCTGCCCAGGGTAAATTATTAAGAGATTAACTGATGATTTCCTGCAATTCGCTGGACTTGTCTTATACTTGTTTCCTGTGCCTTGGCCATTTTGAACCCCAACTGGCCTAAAGTGAATTTTTTTAAAGAGATTTTATTTATTCGTGACAGTGAGAGAGAGAGAGAGAGAGAAGCAGGCTCCATGAAGGGAGCCCAAAGTGGGACTCAGTCCCGGGTCTCCAGGATCACACCCTGGGCTGAAGGCGGTGCTAAACCACTGGGCCACTGGGGCTGCCCGCCTAAATGAATTTGAAGAAAAATGCATGTCAACTGAAAGTATATATTTAAAATAGAAGAGGAGAAGGAAATAGTAGTTTCCTATAGCAGCTATGACAAATTACCACACACTTAGTGGCTAAAAACAACCCAAGTATATTATCTTACAGTTCTCAAGGTCAGAAGTCCAACACAAGTCTCACTTGGCTAAAATCAAGGTATTGGCAGAACTATATTCCTTTCTGGAGACTCTAAAGGAGTATGTATTTCCTGCCTTTTTTTTTTTTTTTTTTTTCTTTTTTTTTTAGCATCTAGAGGCCACTCATGTTCTCTGGTGTGTGGCCTCCTTCCTCTGTATTCAAAGCCAGCAACATTAAGCCTCTCTGAACTCTTTCTGTTGTCACTAGAGAACTTGACTTCCCTCTGGGCACAGCCAGAAAAGAGGGTCTTTGCTTTTAAGGACCCATGTAATTGGATTGGTCTCACCTAGTTAATTTAGGATTATAGCTTTATCTCAAGATCCTGAACCTTTTATTGTTTGTTGGTTTGTTTTTGTGTTTATTTTTTAAATATTTTATTTAAATTCAGTTTGCCAACATATAACACCAGGTGCTCATCCCATCAAGTACCCTCCTCATTGCCCATCACCCAGTTATCCCATCCCCCTACCTTTCTCCCCTTCTGCAACCCTTTGTTTCCCAGATTGAGGAGTCTTTCCTGGTTTGTCTAAGATCCTGAACCTTCCTCACATCTGGAATGTCCCTTTGCCATATAAAGTAGCAAAGTCATAGGTCCAGGATTAGGACATGGGCATATTTGGGGAAAGGGGCATTATTTTGCTTACCATGAAGAAGGAGGAGGCAAAGAAATACTACGGATTATTAGGGAGATGATGTACAGGCAATTAAGGAAGAAAATGAGCATCAAGAGCTAGTATAAATTCACTGAATCAGAGCAAATATTTTCTTATTTGGTAGAGTTACTGGGCAGATAGATGTGGAAAATGTCAGGAACAAATTTGTCAGCCTGATTTTTCCCTTAAGACGTTTTTGTGGAAAGATGAAGGAATGTGTGTAAGATGTCAATGCAGTAAGCTCTCTCCACAATTCATTAAACAACTGATGAAAAGTGGAAATAGATATAAACCTGAATGAAGGCCTCCTGATGTGTCACAGGGCTTTTTGTCCTTGGTCCTTCTTAGTCATAGCATTATCAGTGACTTGGATGAGGACTTAAAGCTCAGGCTTGTCAAATCTGCAGGTGATACAACAGGATTAAAAAGTTAGAGAATATCTTAATAAACTGGGAAGATAGTAGGAAAACGCATGAACTGTGAATAATGTGAAATCTTAAATTTCAGGGAGAAAAACAGTTAAATATAGGATGGATGGTACTAGATTTGGTCAGTAAAAAAAAAAAAAGAGATAACAGTATATGTGTGTGAAAGTAGAGGTACTATTAATGGCATCAATTAACGATTTTTAAGCCTCTGCTATGTATTGGATACTGTGCTAAGGGCTTTACATATGTCATCTATTTTCACCCTCCAAATTCATATGAAAATAATGATTATATCTGTCTTACAGATGAATTTACAGTTTAGAGATGTGAATAACTTTCCCAAGATTACAAAATTATCTGTCAATACAAATTCAGTTCCGACGCCAAAACCCATTCACACATAACAGAATCACAGAAGTATTTTCAAAAAGTTGAGGCATTGTAAAGAAAGAAAGAAAGAAAGAAAGAAAGAAAGAAAGAAAGAAAGAAAGAAAGAAAGAAAGAAAGAGAAAGAAGAAAGAAAGAAAGAAAGAAAGAAAGAAAGAAAGAAAGAAAAAGGAAAGGAAGAAGAAAGGAAAGAAAGAGAGAAAGAAAGAAAGGAGAAAAGAAAGGAAAAGAAAAGAAAGAAAAGAAAAGAAAAGAAAAGAAAAGAAAAGAAAAAAAAGAAAAGAAAAGAAAAGAAGTTGAGGCATTGTATTAGTAAAAACATGGTGCCCAGGTCAATATAGAACACATGTTGGGTGTATCTTCCAGTCTGGGATCTTCACAGTAAGAGGAGATTTGACAGACTTGAATTTGCAAAGAGGAGTATGGCCAGGGTCATGAATGGTTTGGACACCAAGTCATATAAGGAGTGATGGAATAAACATGGCATATTTTGCCTCAAAAAGACTTGGGTTGGAATGGATGGCAGAGAAGTATAATCACTTCTGAAAAATATTTGAAAACAAAACAGAGTTTTCTCTTCTGGAACCCCATGAGGGCAGGTTTTGGTTCAAGACAAATCAATGGTAAGGATTTATGTCATGAAGCCAGCATTCAAGGACAGGCTTAGTATGGAAGTTGAAACCAAAGTACTTTTCATCTTTGGGGTTAAATAATGCTTGGCAGGGATAGGTGCTTAATTTGTGTCTGTTGAATGAGTGACTTTGCCAGGGATATCATATAAGAAATTAGTGAAGTGAGAAGCAAGTCAGAAGAGTTGGACTCTAGAGTCACTTGGAAGTCTGGAATTTTTTTTTATTTGATTTAGATGTTGACTTGAGATAAAGCAGGGCAAATGACCTGCAGCCCTGGGCCTGCTTTCTTAACCTAAATGTAAGTCAGTGCAAAGTTCTGATGGCCTGATTAACTCTAAGTTCTAATGACCTCAATATCAACATCAGAAGTATTTCATATTTGTATCACTAATAGGTCTCTTTCTAAACATGTTGACATTTTAATTGTTCTTGAGTGGCCTCCATTATTTTTTCCTTGCATTTTGGCAGCATTAGATAAATCATAGAAAAAAAAATTAAATTTGCAATCTAGCCACTTTCAGTAAACAAGCTGGCAATATAAGAGTCCTTAGGGGTTGTAGCCATGATAGTAGCTGCCTTGAGTCAAGTGGAATTTGTTTACAGGGTTTGTTTAGAAAGTGAGTCATAAACTGTGGAGCAGTAAAGACGAAGAGGATTCAGATGTGGAAAAAGATATCACAGAACTGGGGCAGAGTTTGCAGAGGCCTATCATTCTACATTTGAAGAGTCTAAAGAAAGGCCATTGTCTAGCTTTAGTGTGTTATTATTTATTAATAATAATAAATAAAAATAATGTTGAGGTCATACATGTATCAAAATCCTGTCTTTAATACCACAAACGCATAAATGTTTCTAACTTGTGGTCCAGTACAGTAAGATGCTCAGTTTTCCCTAACATCTCAGCATTTCTTTTGCTCTATTTTGATGCCTGGCTAGTGGACCCAAGTGGGATGGATATCATTGAGTTGGCAAGAGTAATCCTTTTAGATCCACCACTATTTTATACTTGGTTATTAGTACCCCTTGCCATTATTATGTCTTATGAAGTTCATTATGAGACGATGTCACCATAGATACCTACAAGTAACTCATCTGTACAGTTATTTAGCCCTTTGGAAGGTGCCACATTAAAATTTAGTCTTAGGGATTCCCAAGTTAATTTCCCATTACAGTCATTTTAGCTAACGACCACTTACTCATTTGTCCTAGGTGCTTGAAATTTCTTTTTTTTTTTTTTTTAAGATTTTATTTGTTTATTCATGAGAGACACAGAGAGAGAGAAAGAGAGAGAAGCAGAGACACAGGCAAAGTGATAAGCAGGCTCCATGCAGGGAGCCAACCTGGGACTCGATCCCAGGTCTCCAGGATCATGCCCTGGCCCAAAGGTAGGAGCTAAACCGCTGAGCTACCCAGGGATTCCCTTGAAATTTCTACTATAGAAGTAATTCCTTTAGTTATCAGAGACTATTTAGGAAAGGTAAATGCTAAACCACTTGAATAGAGTTAGTTTATCCAATTAGTTTGCCTGTCTTTCCTTTTCTAGAATCCTCTCTATATCACTCAGGCTCTCTTCAGGATACAGATAACCTAGTCAAGCTGGGTAATTGAGGAGAGTTTAATGAGGGGGCTATTTACAAAGTGTGTGTGGCTCTTCATTTTAACATACCGAGACCTAAGGTGTAAGGGTCACTTCCTGGAACCTGGAGAGGTAAGCTGTATGAAGAAGGTTGAAAGTTGCTATGGCAGGTGGTGGATAGATGAAGAAGGAAGAAAGCTGGAGAATAAATATCCACACTTCACTCTCCTCTCTCCTTTTGTCTCTTGCTGCTCCCCCACATTAACTAAACCCAAACAAAACCAGAGGACAAGGAAAATATTGATGTCCACATAGGTCAGTGTCTTGGGGCAAGATGGAGAGTCGAGCACAATCTATAGCAAAGTTGATGCTCCCAGATCACTGTTCCTGACTTACTTCTCATTGTCACTATTCCCATGGGCCATCCCATTTATGGTATCTACTTCTTTACTCTATATGCTGATGTCCAGATAACTCCACATGAATATCCCAGAGGCACCTCACCCTTAACATGCCCTGAATGAATAAACCATCATACTTTACATCTTTATGCCCTTTATTCCACCTGCTTCTTTTCTTATATTCTGTCAGAGTTAGGTATAATTATCTTGGTGTTCAAGTCAGAAATCCAGGGACCATGTTATACCATAGTCCTTCCCTCACTCCCATCATCCCATCACTAATTCTGCTGATTTTACCTTTAAGATATTTTTCTATTTAGCTTTCTATCTAGCTCCTGTTTCTTCTATTTCTACTCCTACTTCTCTGGCTTAGATCATTACTACATCTTATAATCTGTGTTTGGCCTCCAGTAAATTCTCTATCTTCTTTTTTTTTTTTTTTTTTGTTAAAGATTTATTTGTTTTAGAGAGAAAGAGTGAGGAGGGGCAGAGGGAGAGACAGAATCTTCAAGAAGACTCTCCACTGAGCACAGAGCCTGACAGGGGCTCAATACCATGATCCCAAGATCATGACCTGAGCCAAAACCTACAATCGGATGCTCAATCGACTGAGTTCAGTCAGGCTCCCCTCTCCCATTTTTAAAAAATTGAAGTATAGTTAACACACAGTGTTGCATTAGGTTCAGGTGTACTACATTGTGATTCAACAAATTTATACATTATGCTGTGCCCACCACAAGGAAGGCTATCTGTCACCATACAACACTATTATAATGCCAATGACTCTATTCCCTATAACTGTGCCTTTTATCTCTGTGATTTATTCATTCCAAGGCTAGAAGCCTGTATTTCTCACTCTCCTTCACCCAATTTGTCCACTCTCCTCTAACAACCATTAGTTGGTTCTCTATATTTATTGCTCTGTTTCTGTTTTTTGTTTGCTTATTCATTTGCCTTATTTTTTAGATTCTACATATAAGTGAAATCATATGGTATTTGTCTTTCTCTGTCTGACTTCTTTCACTTAGCATAATACTTCAGTTTATGTGTTTTGCAAATGGTGAGATCTCATTCTTTTTTATGGCTGAGTGATATTCTTGTATGTGAATACCGCATCTTCTTTATCCTTTATGACTGAGTAATATTCATGTGTCTGAAGTCTTTATCCATTCCCTATTGATGGACACTTGAGTTGCTTCCGTATCTTGGCTATTGTGAATAATGTTGTAGTACATATAGGAGTATATATATCTTTTTGAGTTAGTGTTTTTGTTTTCTCTGAGTAAATGCCCAGTAGAGAAATCTCCAGATGATAGGGTTGTTCTGCTTTCAATTTCTTAAGGAACCTCCAATTTGGCTGCACCAAATTACATTCCCACCAGCAATGTGTAAGGGTTCCTTTATATCCTCCTGCTTGCCAGCACTTTTTATTTCTTTTTTTTTTTTTTAAGATTTTATTTATTTATTTATTTGACAGAGAGAGAGAGAAAGCACAAACAGGGGGAGTCGGAGAAGGAAAAGCAGGTTCCGCCCTGGAGGTTCCCCACATAATCCTGGGATCATGACCTGCCTAGAAGGCAGACGTTTAATTGACTGAACCACCCAGGTTCTGAATTTCTTGTCTTTTTCAATAGGTTCTCTTTTAATTAAAACTATGACTTGCATTACCATCAGAAATCAAATTCTGTTTCATTTATTCATTTATTTAGAAAATATTTATTGAAATTATTATGTGCCAAATATTATGCTAAGTGTTGGAAATTCAGAAAGAACTAAAACATGTTTTCTGCTTTTTTTTTTTTTAATTTTTATTTATTTATGATAGTCACAGGGAGAGAGAGAGAGAGGGGCAGAGACACAGGCAGAGGGAGAAGCAGGCTCCATGCACCGGGAGCCCGATGTGAGATTCGATCCCGGGTCTTCAGGATCGCGCCCTGGGCCAAAGGCAGGCGCCAAACTGCTGCGCCACCCAGGGATCCCCTGTTTTCTGCTTTTAATTGTAATTTCATGGTAGAGAGAAGTAAGGATAGATTAATAGAATTATAAACAAGTCGCTTATAACAAGGGTGAGGGTGGCACAGAAAGCTCCCTGGAGAAATTAACATTTAAGTTTAGCCCTGCAGCACTAATAGGTATTAATCAGGTAAAGGAAGGAGAGGAAAAAAGACAGGCAGAGAAAGATATTTTGGGCTGTGTGTGCAACCTGGTACATGTTCTGAAAGCAAGGGAGAGCATAGAGAACTGGCAAAATTTAAAGTAATATAGTGTGCATAAAGCAGAAAGCATGAAATCCATGGTCAGATGATGAAGAGTTTTTTTTTAAGGATTTTAAACTTCATCTCAAAGATTATGGGGACCCCTGGAGGACTTTAAGCTGAGGCTTGGCATTATCAGATTTGTGTTTTGGAAGGATTACTCTTGTAGTTGTTTGACAAATGGATTTGATAGGAGCAAGACTGGAGGCAGATTAATCAGTTGTCAAAAGCTTTCACTGAAGTCAGGAAGTAGCAGTAAATATATAATGGTCCAAAATATATTAAAATAGGATTATTTATAGGATACATTGAAGGATTAAACTTGAAGAGTGAAAAAGAAAAAGGAATCAAGACTGTTACATGGGATTGTGGCTTGGGCAACTGGATGGGCAGTACTAATACTCACCAAGGTAGAGAATTCAGAAAGATGAGGTATAAGAAGGTCAAGTAATGAACTCAGTTTTGGATACACTGAATTTGTGGTTCTTATAGACCATTTAAGTGGAGATATTGAGTTAGATATTCATATCTAGATTTTGAATCATAATAAGAGATGAGGCTTCTCAAATCATCCCTATTGAATGAAAATAGGCTCCATGAAGGACCAACTTTAAAGCCTATTGGAGGAAAGAGAGGACAAGTGTTCAGTTAGGAGGGAAAAATGCATCTCCATATTCACTGGATTAAGGCCAAGCTCTTAAATTGTAACTTTTCTCTCCCACTATCTCATGTCAATCCCCAATTTATATTTTAAATTTTACTAGTTCTCTTAAGTTCTATTAGGTCTTTTAAGTTTTATTATTACCAAGCTGCTAGTGGTTTTCTATGCATATGTAGGGTCTCTATTCCTTGGATATCTGTTTATTGTTTTAGTGTTTCTTTTTCTACTTAGAATACCTGGTTCCCCTTCTTTATCTGGCCATAGATAAGTCTCATTAGCTTTCAAAAGAGACTTGAATTGAAGATTGCCTGCTCTGAGAGGGAGACAGAACATGAGAGACTCCTAACTCTGGGAAATGAACAAGGGATGGTGGAAAGGGAGGTGGGTGGGAAAGGGAGGTGGGTGGGGGGTGGGGGTGACTGGGTGACGGGCACTGAGGGGGGCACTTGATGGGATGAGCACTGGGTGTTATGCTATATGTTGACAAATTGAACTTCAATAAAAAAAGTATATATATTTATATATACATATAAATGAGAAGACTTGAGTCCCCTTGGTTGATCTAGATACTCCCTCCTTTCTTCCCATAGCTTTTGTTTGTGTATATATTCTAGCTCTTATCACATAGTATTGAAATAATCTGTCTACCTAGGTTAGCACACAGATTGTTCCATGAGTTCAAGAATGGTGTTGCAGGTTGGATTCCCCAGGAAGCAGATTCTGAGATGGCGTTTAGTGTACAAGATGTTTATTCATCAGGAGCACCCTTGTGGAAAGGAGAAGGAAACAGGAGTGGGCCAAGGGAGAAGTCAAGCCTTGCTGCAAACCCAGTGTCTCATTTGACACCATAAAGATCTCTGGAGCTAAAATGGCCTTTCAGAGTTGCTCCAGATTGAACTGGGGTGGTTAGGCATCCCCTACCTGGTAAGTCATTGGGAGGAGCTAAGCAGTGGTTATCTTCCTCAGACAGGCTTGTGATCTCCAATTCTTTAGACACATACCCTTCTGCTCCCTAATGTTTGGAATCCTGCCTGCTGCATGTGTTTATATTACTTATAGTCCTTTTGAGTTTGCTAGTCCTGTCAGTTACTAACAGATGCTTATTAAACTGAAGAAAAATCGTTATCACTGCATTACACTTCTCAGGAATATTCATATACATTTATTTAATCCTTAAAACAGCCCTCAAAGTTAGATATAATGATTACCCCCATTTTACAGATGAAGAGACTCAGTCCCGAAGTTTCTCAGTGATTTACCCAAGGTCTTTAGCAAGGAAGTGTTAGGATTATGACTTATATCAAGTGTTCTGATTTAAAACCTCATACTCTTCCACAGTGCCATCTGAAGGTGTTGAGATGTTACTGATGGAAGAACACTGGGTGAAGATAGGTCTTAACTTGCCTAGGCTAGATGGAAAGGAAAAATATGTTTTAACTAAACCAAAAATATTCAGGGAGAAAGAAACTGGAAAATTTTGAAGCTGGTAGCCTTGGAAAGGGAGAGTATTCTTTTAGGACCTCCTTTCCTCAGAAGGTTTCAAAGGAGTAAAAACAATTAGAGTTGCAGAGGAGAGTAGGAGACAAGACAAGGTTGATGATCAAAGGGGAGAGCTGCATAGGAAAATAACAACATTTCGTACACAGCCATGCATACACTGAAAATGTGTCAGCAGTGCGAGGTCATTGTTAACTGCCAAGGATAAGACTGAAATAGATTGTTAAACGAGAGACAATATTGCCAAGGCTGAATTGTTTGCCTGCTTCAAAAGGACAAAATTCTGAGAGGCAGAATGAAAGAAAATTTATCCAATTGACTATAAAATGGAATTATGATGACTCCAGTGCTGGATATGGTTTAGAACTTTTTTTCATTACACTAAACTTGACTAGTCAAAAGACTTTGAAAATAACGTTTTTCTTCTCTACATAACTTTAAACAAAGGATTTTGTTTTTTAAAAAGAAATTTGCTTTTTATTAAAATGCCGGGAGGTAAAATTTTTGTCTTCATTAAGGAAGCATTTTACAGTGAGTTGTTAGAGTTACAGAATACTTGTTTCAGACAGAAGAGATTTAAGGACACATACCAGATATATTTTGCAGGTAGAGCTAGCTTACTGATGACCTGCATATGGAATATGAGGGCGAGGAAAAAATAAAAGTTGACACCAAAGTTTTGGGCTTGAACCCAAATAAATGGTCACTGAGATGCAGAAAACTATGACAGAAAGAGCAATACACATGATAAATATCTGGATAAACAGAATATTTTTCCCTCTTAAAATCTTTAAGATACTGATGACTATCAAGGGCAAAGACTATTGTCTAATGAGATTTTCTAGTGTAAGTAGACATAGTAGATATGAAAATTCCAACATAAAGGGGAAGGATAAATGGACCTATATGATTGTAAGATTTCTGCATTTCACTTTAAGTGGTAAAATGTGAATTTTAAATAAATTGAAAAGTTAAGTATGCAATTGTAATCCCAAGAACAAACTCTAAAATATTCATGTAAATAAATAAAATACTAAAAATATAGTTTTAAAATCCAATAAAAGGCAGAAAAGGGGAGAAAAGGAAAACAACACAGAGGGGACAAACATAAAACAAATAAATGAGGGGATCCCTGGGTGGCTCAACGGTTTAGCGCCTGCCTTCGGCCCAGAGCGTGATCCTGGGTTCCAGGATTGAGTCCCGTGTCGGGCTCCCTGCATGGCACCTGCTTCTCCCTCTGCCTGTGTCTCTGCCTCTCTCTCTCTCTCTCTCTCTCTTTCTCTGTGTGTCTCCCATGAATAAATAAATAAAATCTTAAAAAACAAATAAATGATAAAACTGAATCTAAATAAATCGATGATTTCATTAAATGTAAATCCTCCAAATACGTTAATTAAAGACAGGGTTAAAAGAGTACAAAACCCAACCAACAACAGGATGTCTGCAAGAAGCTCTCTTTAAATATAATGATATAGACAGGTTAAAAGCAAAGTGATGCAAACAGATATACAAGTACTAATAAAAAGAAAGTGGTAGTGGCTTTATTAATATCCAACATAGATTTCAGAACAAGGAAAAATACCAGGGACAGTACATACTGTAAAAAGCATCAATTCACCAAGAAGATATGACAGTCCTAAGTGTATGTGCATCTAAAAACAGCTTCAAAATAACAGGATAAAAACCGATAAAATTAAGTGGAGAATTATTCAAATCCATTATACTTAGAGACCTTGAAACCCCTCTCTAAGGAATTAACAGAACTAGGAGACAGAAAACCAGCAAGTATATAGAAGATTTGAACAATACTAACCACTATTTGACACGTATAGAACTCTCCACACAATGACAGCAGAATACACATTCTTTTCATCATCACATGGAACATTCACCAAGATATACCATATTTTGAGCCACAAAACAAATCATAACAAACCTAAAAGAATTAAACTAGTACAAAGTATGTTTTTTGATAACAGAATTAAACTGTAGTAACCAAAAGATACTGAAAAAATTCCAAATATTTAAAACTTAAAAATATACTTCTAAATAATTCATAAGCCAAAGAAATTTCTTAAGAAATTATAAAATACTTTGAATGAAAATAAAACATATTAAAGTCTGTGGAATTCAGTTAAAATAGTGGTTAGAGGAAAATTTATAGCATTAAAATGTTTACACTAGAATAAAAGAAAGTTCTTACATATGTAATCTTTCATTTACTAAAATGAAAGAAACTAAAATAAGGTCAACTAAACTCAAAGCTGTCAGAAAAAAAGAAAATTGTAATAATAAGAACAGAAATCAATGAAATTGAAAACAGAAAATTACTGAAATTAAAATCTAGTTATTTTTTATTTTTTTATTTTAAAAATATTTTATTTATTCATGAGAGACACACAGAGAGAGGCTCCCTCCCCACAGGGAGCCCGATGCGGAACTTGATCCCAGAACCCTGGGATCATGACCTGAGCCAAAGGCAGACACTCAACCACTGAGCCATTCAGGTGCCCCTAGTTATTATTTTTTAAAAAGTAGTAAATATCTGGCCAGATTGACCAAGAAAAGGAAGGAGAAAGAGAGATGACCATACTGCTAATATCAGGAATGAAGGAGAGAATATCACTACAAACCTTATAGACACTGAAAGTACAATAAAGGAGTGCTATGAACAACTCTGTGCATAAATATGACAGCTTACACAAAATGTGCCAGTTCCTTAAAAGCTACATGCTACAAAGCTTAAGAAGAAAAAAATTACCTGAATAGTTCTACTTCTATGAAAGAAATTTAATTTGTAGTTACAAACCTTCTCAAAACGAAAACTCTAGGCCTAAGTTATTTAACTGGTGAATTCTACCAAACATTTTTGGAAGAAGTTGTGCTAATTTTACGTAATCTCTTCCAAAAGTTGCAGAGGACAGAACAATTCTCAATTCACTTTATGAAGTCAGTATTACCAGAGGCCAGAACAAATATAGTGTAAGAAACCTATAAGACCCTCATGAACATAGATATCAAAAATTCTCTATAAAATATTAGCAAACTGAATCCAGTAATATATAAAAATGTATCACATCACAACCAAATAGGGTTTATCTTGGTAATGCAAAGTTGTTTTAAGATTCAATGTATCACCATAATTTACTACATTAACAGACAAAAGAAGAAAAACCAGTTAATCATTTTAATGATTGTAGAAAATTTATTTATAAAATTCAGCATTTATTCATGATAAAATTCTCAGCACTCTAGGAACAAAAGGGAACTTGTTCCCTTTCCATGATTAAGGACATCTATAAACACCTATAATTAACATCATACTTAACATTGTAACTAAAGCCCACACAAGGTCAAATAATGTTGCTTATGGTCTCTAGAGTTTAGGCAGTTTTAATTGCACACTGGAAAACAAATATGTTTATACTTTGCAGTGTGAGATGAAAGATCGTATTTTTCCCTAAGTCTAGGAACAAAGTGAGGATGTCTGCTCTGCCACTCCTATTCAGTGTTCATAATGGAAGTCCTAGCCAGTGCAGTAAGGCAAGAAAAAGAAATAAAAGGTATTCAGATTGGAAAATAAACCTTCTAGATGACATTATTGCCTAAGTAGAAGACCTTAAAGAATCCACAGAAATGCTCCTAGAACTTAAAAGTGAATTTGGTAAGGTCCCTAGCTATAAGATTAAAATACAAAAAGCAGTTGTATTCCTATATAAAACAATAACAATAAACAATTAGAAACCAAAATTGAAAATTAGTACCATTTATGATAACTCAGTAAATGAATTCATACTTAGGTAAAAATTTACCAGGATCTATATGCTTAAATGAAATAAATACAAAGAAGGCCATGCTCATGGATTGAATGATTCAATCTAGTTAAGATGTCAGTTCTTCCCAATTTGATCTATATATCTGATGCAATTCCAATAAAAATCCCAGCAGGTGTGTCTGTCTGTATTGGCTAACTGAATTTAAGATTTATATGGAAAGGTAAATATTCCATAAAATTTTGAAGATGAAAGAAGTAGGAGGACTCATTCTATGACATCAAGACTTACTAGAAAGCTGTAGTCATCAAGGAAATGAGATATTGATGAAAATATAGGGGGATCCCTGGGTGGCTCAGCAGTTTGGCGCCTACCTTTGGCCCAGGGCATGATCCTCGAGTCCCGGGATCGAGTCCCGCGTCGGGCTCCCGGCATGGAGCCTGCTTCTCCCTCTGCCTGTGTCTCTGCCTCTCTCTCTCTCTCTCTCTCTCTCTGTCTATCATGAATAAATAAATAAATAAATCTTAAAAAAAAAAGAAAATATAGACACAGTTCAAAGGAATAGAGACTTTAGAAACAGACTCACAAAATTATGATTAGTTGATTTTTGAAAAAGATACAAAAGGAGAAAAGATAGTCTCAAAAAATTGTGCTTGAACAATTGGACATCCATATACAAAACCCAAAAAGGAACCTTGACTTCACATTTTAAATAAAACTAACTGAAAATGGGTAATAGAAGTAAATGCAAAACATAAATCTGCAAAACTTTGGGAGAAAGTGTAGGAAAAAATCTTTATGGGCTTATCTTAGGTGGAAAAGTCTTAAATATGACACTAAAAACAAGATTTATAGGAGAAAAATTGACAAATTAGACTATCAGAATTAAAGACTTTGTGCATTGTCAAAGTTGCTATTATGACAATGAAAAAACTAGTCACAGGTTGAGGGAAAAAATTTGCAAATCATATATTTGGCAAAGACCCTGCACTTAGAATATATAAAGAATTTTCCAAAATCAACAATAAGAATACAACCCAAGCTTTTAGAAAGCAAAAAATTTCAATAGACACTTCATCATAGGAGACATATAGATGCCAAATAAGTGCACAGATTCTCAAGCTTATTAGGCATTAGTCATTAGATAAGGACATGAAAATCACACGATAAACTACACACTTAGTATAATTACTAAAATTAAAAATGAACAAACAACTGGCAATACAAAGTCTTGATGAAGTTGCAGAACAACTGGGATTTTCCCCATACATTGCTGTGAGAATGCAAAATGATACAGCCACTCTGAAAAATAGTTTGGAAGTTGTATCAAATTAATCTTACACTTATCATATGATCCAGCTATCCCACTCCTGAGTATTTACTCTGGAGAACTGAAGACTTACATTCACACAAAAATTTGTACAAAAGTGCTTATAGCAGTATTATTCAAAAATTGTCAAAATGTGAAAACAACCCAAATGTCCTTTAATGAGTGAATAGATAGATAATCACTGTGGTATACCCATGCAATGGAATACAACTTAGCAATAAAAAGAATAAACTATTTGATAAAATCCAACAACTTGGATGAGTGTCACAGACATTCTGCTGAGTAAAAGAAGCCAACTTTTAAAAGTTACATATTCTGTGATTCTATTTACATGTCATTCTGGATAAGCTGAATCTACAGGGAGAACAAATTCATGGTTTTCCGTGGTTAGTGGTTGAATGTTTAACTAAAAACAGGGGGCAGAGGAATAATGGAAACTGTTCTGTGTCTTGATAGGGTGGTGGTCATATGACTATATGCATTTGCCAAAACTCTTAGAATGGTACATCAAAAGATTGAATTTTGGGACCCTTAAGTGGCTCAGCGGTTGAGCATTTGCCTTTGGCTCAGGGCGTGGTCCCAAGGTCCTGGGATCGAGTCTCACATCGGGCTCCCTGCATAGAGCCTGTGTCTCCCTCTGCCTGTGTCTCTTGTGAATAAATAAATGAAATCTTTAAAAAAAAATGATTGAGTTTTACTTTTTTAAAAAGATTTTATTGAGAGAGAGTGAGCAAGAGAGCACAAGTGGGGGTCGGGGGTTGGCAGCGGCAAAGGGAGAGGGAGAAGCAGATTCCCCACTAAGCAGAGAGCCTGGTGTGATGCTTGATCCCGGAAGTCTGGGATCACGACCTGAGCCGAAGGCAGACACTTAACCACCTGAGCCATCTAGGCGCCCCAAAAGATCGAATTTTATTGTATGTAAACTAAAAATAAAAATTTAAAAAGTAACAATATGGTTTCAGGTTAGAAATGACACAAACGCACTAAGTTGGGAGGAAGAGAATCTAACTTCTATGCTCCTACTCGATAAGGGCTTCAATTATTTTAGAAAAGTCTGTAGATGGGGAATGGAGTGTGTGCGGTCAGAAGGTTTAAATCATTAAGCATGTGGGCTGGAAAACACACTGAATGATTAGAGTGGGCAGTTGGGACTTACATGTATGAAAGGGGTAAAGTGGCTTGCGTGATGGATGTTTTAATCTGTTGTCGGCTGCTATAACTGGATACCACAGACTGGATGACTTAAACAACAGAAATTTATTTCCCACAATCCTAGAGGCTGGAAAGTGGAGGTCAGGGTGCCAGCAGATTCAGTATCTTCACATGGCAGGAGGAGAGTGAGAAAGCAAGTTCTCTTGTGTCTCTCAGGGCACTAATCCCATTTTAAGAGTTCTACCCTCCTGACTTAATTATCTCCTAAAGGCCCCATCTCCAAACACTATCACACTGAGGATTAGGGTTTCAACATATGAATGGGGATAGGGAGAGAAGGTAGACTCAAACATTTAGTGCATAGCAGTGGACTTCCTTGAATTGCCCAAATTGAGTTTGAGTTGGTGATACAGGGCTAGTTCCCTTGGCCAGGTCCATACTAAATGGAATAACAGTTTTTTCTAAAGTCCTAACATTGCCTAATGACATCCCCTTACGCTCCTCCTTGTTCACTAGTAAGAGAGGCTGGGTTTATCAGGCAAATCAGGCAATCAGTGTCTAATTGTGTTTCCACACAAGATCTCTCAAAAAACATTGAGCTACTTTGACAACAATGCACCCAATGGGGACATTTTCCAAATTAATGCTCTTATTTGTTATGGACCCACTAAACTAGAGCAAACAAAGAAACTAAAAACCCCAAAACCCAACTATCCAATTTTGAGGTGAAGATTAGTTAGAACCAAAAATATATGTTAAATTAAAAAAAAAAAAAAAGAGTTAAAACGTAAATATTAGAAGATCACTGAGAAAAAAATCAGCCACTGTCAACTGAAATCTTGCAGAGGCTGTCTTTCCTAAACACATGGTCTCAATTCTTTAGGGAAGAAATGATGGTTTTCCAAAGTCCTTTGGAGGAAGAAATGAAGCTAAAAATGGATATTTTCAAAAAATAAATTAGAAAATCATTGAATGAGATTCACTTATTCATAAAGAACTAGTTATAGACTTCCTACTAATATTGAACATCAGTTAAGTTTCAGGCTTTTCCTTCTGAGCAGAAAAGCATCTGATCTGTTCTGGGTTGTTGATTCTGTTCAGTGCAGTGCCATGGTTCCTAATTAGCAACATTGGGAGTAAGATGGATGTTCTTTTGTGGAAGCTAAGGAAACTGGCAAAGACACATACAGTCCATCTATTTCTTTCTTTTTTTTTTTTTAAAGATCCAATTTTTTAAAAAGATTTATTTATTTATTTATTTATTTATTTATTTATTTATTTATTTATGATAGACACACAGACGGAGAGAGAGAGAGGCAGAGACACAGGCAGAGGAAGAAGCAGGCTCCATGCACCGGGAGCCTGATGTGGGACTCGATCCCGGGATTCCAGGATTGCGCCCTGGGCCAAAGGCAGGCACTAAACAGCTGAGCCACCCAGGGATCCCCCAGTCCATCTATTTCTAACTGTAGGTGGGATGTATAAATACCTTTGAATAAGACCAAAATTCTTCTACTTTGGGGTCTGTTCTTGTATGCAGGTGGTATATAGGTATTCAAATCTTCTCCATTCCACCCTATGGAGTAAGGATGGCTTAATATCTGGCATGTATTCCATTGCAGTCCCTCCCGTGTCCATGTTTGCCCCACCAGAATCCTATTTTTGCATAGTGCTTTGGGCAGCCAGTAGCAATTGCTCAGTGTGTATTGGTTGGCTAGAGCTGCCATAACAAAATAGCCCTGATTGAGTGGCTTAGGCAACAGAAATTTAGTTCTCATCGTTCTGGAGCCTGGCAGTTCAAGATCAAGGTGTGAGCAGGTTTAGCTTCTTTCAAGACCTGTCTCAAAAGGCCACCTTCTTTCTGTGTCCTCACATTGTCTTTCTGTCTCACATGCACTTCTTTAGCATCTGTTCTGTGTGTTTTCGTCTTTTTTTCTATGTTTTGTTTTGTTTTGTTTATAATAAATTTATTTTTTATTGGTGTTCAATTTACCAACATACAGAATAACACCCAGTGCTCATCCCGTCAAGTGCCCCCCTCAGTGCCCATCACCCATTCATCCCCACCCCCCGCCCTCCTCCCCTTCCACCACCCCTAGTTCATTTCCCAGAGTTAGGAGTCTTTATGTTCTGTCTCCTTTTCTGATATTTCCCACACATTTCTTCTCCCTTCCCTTATATTCCCTTTCACTGTTTTCGTCTTCTTATAAGGCCTCCAGTCAGATTGGATTAAGGCCCACTCTGAAGGCCTCATTTTAGCTAAGCACCCCTTTAAAGACTCTTTCTCCAGAAATAGTCACATTTTTGAGGCACTGGGGGTTTCAACATATGAATGGGGGGGGCACAATTTAGCCTATTATACTCACATATAATCTATTTGCTGTCTCTGCCACAGAGTATAAAAGCAGTGTTTTACTTAAGAATAATTGAAAAGTGATGGGCAGCCCAGGTGGCTCAGCGGTTTAGCGCGGCCTTCAACCCAGGGCCTGATCCTGTAGACCCAGGATTGATTACCATGTCGGGCTCCCTGCATGGAGCCTGCTTCTCCCTCGGCCTCTCTCTCTCTCTCTCTCTCTCTCTCTTTCTGCTGCTCATGAATAAATAAATAAAATCTTTTTTAAAAAAAGAATAATTGAAAAGTGAGTATAACCTATTTTTTTTTAAACTGCAAGCGTTTGCCAACCCCTGGACCAGAGTATGCTGCTTTAAAAAGATTTATTGCATGATCCCATCTTTAGGCAGCCTCCTGAGCTCTCAGGGCAGAGTGGTAGGAGGTGCCCACTGTGAGCAATCCTCCCCTCAGGGGTACAGCAGGATCATCTGGAAATGGTTTCTCAATGGAATCTGTGTCAAGGCTTCATTGCCACCCCAGAGTCAATCAAAGCCAAGAGCTGTAGGGGACTGCCCTAAAACACTGAGTCAGTGTCACTGCCTTTGGGACTGTTCCTCTACCTCCTTAGCCTGGAGGGGAGCCAAGATTGTAAAACCTAAAAAATTTGAGCCACAATGATTCTATCTCCCTGGAAAATATTGTAAACACATTTGCACACACACGCCCATAGATTAGAATGTTTCTTAACAAATTTCGGTTAACAGCTATTGTCACTAAAGAGCAACAAAAACCACTTATCGTTTAAGAAATGACCCATACTTCTAGATTGAGAGCTAGAAATTATTCCAAATGTAACATCCCATTATTCCAGATGTAACATCCAAGGAATTTACATTGAGAAATGAGACAAAGGGATGGTTAAGGGTTGTGGATGGGCATTTAGCAAAGAACATGTGAATGTATTTCTCAAAGATTGGTGAATTCTCCAGAATTACGCAACAGATATTGGCTCAGAACAATCTACTTGAAACAAAACAGTGGCTATATTTTAGCTACCTACTCTGTTACCTTTTTTCCCCCTAGATAATACATAGCATTCTTTAATTTGAGGTGCACATTTTAGCATTTCTAGGATTGGACATCAGTCTTGCAATAAATATAACATTTAACAGTCTTTCTCCTTCTCATCTTCCTCTTTTTGCTCCTCATCTCCCTTTCCCTTCCTGGAAAACCCTTATTAAAGAGCTGGTGCATTTTACAGAAAACGATGTCATAGCGTCGAGGTAAAGTGTTTCCAATGTGTCTGAGGTCTAGGTTGAAGACTAGCATTTTAGTTTAGTTCTCCCTATTTGGTTCACAGTGTAGATGCTGATTATTTGCCCTCCAGGGTTGGAAGGATCCTCAGTGGGTCTGTGCTCTCACATCCGCTCAGATCTCTGTTCTTAGCAGGGCTTTTATCAGGGGTGTGTCCTAATAAGGCCCTGAGAGGACTAAGCCTGCCAAAGGCCATGTGATGTGCTGACAGATGCCAAGTTCTAGAAACAAACACAGTGACCTTGATGGCAATACAATGTAACATCTCTTTGCTTCAAGTCTATACAAATATATATTTGTATAATTATAAATGTCAGAGAAAATCTTTGTTTTCAAGGTAGAATACACTGTGTATATATATCTATACACACATAATTTATAATACATAATTATAATTCTATGTAATTATAATATAATATATAATTTATATAATAAAAATATATGTAATTTCTAAACACAAAAAGTAAAAGCTACCATCTTACTGTAAGTTAGAATAAAATAACATTAGCTCTTAAGTCACTGGAATATACTAAATAATTATATCAAGAATAGTCTAGAAATTAGTCTTCTAGAACAATATGCCTCATAAATTAACATGAGAGCTTATTTGCATATATGCTATGGGAGCATCTGAAGGTGTGTATGTATGTATAGCATATATAACATTTTAAAGGGAGTAAACACCATGTAGTTAATTCTTGTGGCAAAAGATAATTTCAATGTTTTTGCAACATTTGACAATCACTTCATCCTTGTAATACCATCTAAATTAGCATTTTTAAGAATCCCATATATTACTTAACAGAAAAGGCCTAAGTAGTATCAAAAGAGACTAGAGGCAAATTAAGTTTCCTTTTGTCCAACTTTGTGTCACTTCCTGCCTCCATAAATAGGAAAAGCAAAATATCTATGCTTCTTATTCATGTACATCTGCCAAACCAATTAACACCTCCTGAATGTTATCTTAATTGCATTTATTAACATAACATTAACATAGCAGGGAGATAACATTCAAGAGGTATTAATTGGTTTGGCAGGCACTCTTGAATGGGGAGCACAGGGAAGGGCCCTTCTCAGTATCTTGCTTTTTTTTGGTTATGGTGGAGAGGAAATGAGATTATGTTGAAAGAGAAAAAATATATCTTAACCAAAATGGCAGCCTCATTGCAGAGTCACTTGGTTCTCCTTTCTAAATGTTGCAAAGATGCTCATTGGCATCTAAAGCCTTGCTCTTTGACAGTTTACCCAGATGCCTTCTATACAGTGTGTCTTTACCGTTCCAGCTAAAGTGGCCTCTGAGGTTTGGAGGCACAGAAATGCCTCCCAGCGATGCACTGAGCTACAGTCATAATTTTTTACAGTGCCTTAACTGCTTTAAAAATGATCAGAATAAGTTCCTTTGGTGAGAATTTAATACAGCTCCTACCTTCATAGAACCATAGAACTATAAGAATGTTATAACTAGATGCACCCATCCATGAATTCATTCAGTAGGCATTGTTGAGCACCTACTATAGTCCAGGAACTGGATAATGCTGGGATAAAGAAATAAACAAGACGCAATACCTGGTTAATGATGTCCAGCTGGCACAGGAATTAGTCACATAGATAATGACTGCAGGTGTGTGGCTTACAGTAGATACCCAGTACATATTTATTAAGTGAATGAATTCGTGAAACGTTATCATTGGGGATCCACTCTGGTGCTGGTATGAAGGGTGGGGAGTATGGGGTTTAGGGACATGTACATAAAAAGGCAAAACTGAAGACAATGGGTAATATGGAAAGAGTTGAATGATTAGGGACTGAACCAAGGCAGAAACATGCGAGATGAAGAGGAGGGCATAGGTAAAGAGGTCCATATGGGAAAAATAAGCAACAAGTTGTTGAGGGTTTTCTTTGTGCCAGGCAGAGCTCTTAGCACGTGGATGAACTTAATTTTCTGAACAACCTTATAAGGTGGTCTTATTATCATATCCATTTTAAAAGAGGAAATTGAGTGGAGTAGGTTGAATAATGCCCCCCCCCACTCCCCCGCTGGCTTTCCCCACTCTAATCCCCAGAACCTGTGAACATGTTACATTACATAGCAAAAGGGACTTTGCAGACTTAATTAGGTTAAGGATTTTGTAATAGGGAGATTATCCTGGGTTATCCAAGGGGCCTGATGTGATTCCAAGGTCTTTCTTTATATGAAAGAGTCAGGGAGGAGCAGAGTCCAAGTCAGAAGATATAAGGATGGTAGCAGAGGTCAGAGAAGAGAGAAAATATTCTGGAGACTTCGAAGTTGAAGGAGCCATGAGCCAAGGAATGTGGGTGGCATCTGGAGGGGTTTCCCCTGGGCACTGAGGAACAAGACTCCTCTCACCTTATTCTCTTTCTTTCATTTTCAGTATCTCTATGGGAAAATACTTTGTTAAATTGTACAGTATCTTTCCTTTTAAAAAATGTTTCCCCCATTTTTGGCCCATGAAGGCCATATTTGTATTGTCTACCTTTGACCCAATGCCTGACACTGTGCCTGATACACACAAAAATGTGCTCATTAAATGTGTTAAAGAAATGTGGGAGGGGAAGAGCTCTTAAATTTTCTTAGGGTGACATATTTCTTGCCTGTCAGGGTGTCCTTCCAGGGTCAATAGACTTACAACCATTTTGTGACAAGGAGGTGCACCTGCTCAGATCCCTCTATAGTGAAAAATCTATTGACCCAGCTATAGGGAATGCAGCCTATAAATAGACATTAGTTATTACAGCCTTTAGGAATTACCTTACTTGCAGGAAACTACCTTGGTTACATCCTGCCCAAGGTTGCATCCTTCTCAGGGTGGCCCTTTCCCAACAACTGATTGAGATGTGTATAAGGGCCAGGCCATTTCTGTCCAGCATGGGGCAGCTCTGGCATGCCATTTAGCTCTTGCCTGACCAGTCCAAGGTTGTCATGAGGCTCATATTATGCTTTATTTCTCCTTCCATTTCCCTTCCACAAGGTGTTGATCACAAGGATACTCCTTGATAAACATCCTGAATACTAACCTCAAGTCTTAGAATTGGCTTCCTGGAGACCCCAATATCAAACAATCACTAAGCATAAAATTCTCTCTTAAGCCACATAGCTATGAATAAGTAAAACAGAATCCAAAATTTGAGAAAAAAATCACAGAAGAGCTTAATATTAAAGAAATCCTATCCATTAATTATTACCTTTTCAATGAGTTGTGAAAAGATTGCTATTATTAAAGGTTTATCAGTGGCATCCCTCAATATCCAAACATGGTTTGAGAGTCACATCAGATCTTTCTCTTAAGTATCTCTGGAACTTGTCTATTTGCATCACCATCATCCTTTTAATTTAGGCCACTCATAACTTCCCCCCTGATGTAATGAACAAATCTGAGTTTTTTATTTTTGTCTCCCTCCAGTTTTTCTCCATGTTGGAATGGTGTCACTACTCAGCCTAAAACTCCATGGTAACTCCCCATCACCCCAAGCATAGAGTCCAACTCCTTAACATGGCATCCAAAGCCCTCTCTTATTGGCCTTCTTCCTGTTTCTAGACTCATCTGTGGCGTGCCCTAAACAGCCTCCCCTTTCACCACTGCCTCCTTTGGTTCCTGCCAAATTCTCCAAACTGTCCACACTGGTGCATAGGCCCATCCTGACCTGATTCTTTTTAAAGCTCTACTTATGAATTTGCCATCACTCTCCCTTCCTAGTCTCAGCCGAACTGAATGACATGCAGTTCATCAATATGCCTTGTCCTTGTTTGCCTTTGGGCCTTTGTACATGTTGTTCCCTCCTTCTGGACTATTTTCTCTTTGTCTTCCTACCCACTTCCCCAGCCTTCTCCTTGACAGATTGATTGCTTGTTTGTTTGTTTTGTTTTGTTTTGAAGATTTCATTTTTATCTCCATACCAACCTGGGGCTAGAACTCACAATGCCTAGATCAGGAGTCACACACTGTACTGATTGAGCCTGGTAGGTGCCCCTACCAGATTGATTTCTACTTCTCTCACCTTTCTCTGATTCCCTAAGAATGGATTTGGTACCTCTCTTATGTATTGTTATGGCACACTGTACTTGGTCTTTTCAATAGCTTTACTATTTATAGCTGCCTCTAAACTTGGCTGTCTCAACCACCAGACTCAACTCCTTATTAATAACTGTGAGCATAGCAACTATCATAGTACTTAACATATAGAGGGTACTTGGGTAACATTTTTTTAAAAAAAGATTTTATTTATTTATTTGAGGGGGGGTACATAAGCAGAGGGAGTGGCAGGCAGAAGGAGAGTGACAAGTGGGCTCCCCATAGAACAGGGAGCCACCATGGGGCTTGATCCCAGGATCCTGAGATCATGACATGAGCCAAAGGCAGATGCCTAACCGACTGAGCGATCCCAGGCACCCCAGCATTTGTTGATTAATTAATAAATAACTGAAGTCTCATGAAAACCTGAAATGCAGTAGGCATGGTAAACATTTTTGGCCACATTTTAGATATATGGAAATTAAGGGTGACTTAGCCAAGGTTATATTGCATTTAGTTCTTCTGATTGCAAGTCTAGTGCTACTTACTATAAATGCTTTGATCATTCATTCCATATTATATGATTCCACAAATAATTGAAAGCCTAGTGTCTTGGACTCTATTATAGGTGCTATATTGAGATAATCTCTCTTATAGAGTTTACATGAAGGAAGGATTGACAATAAACAAACTAATGTTGAGTAGAGGTAAGTTCTGTCAAGGATATGTGATGTGGTGGTGCGATAGAGTAGCAGAATATAGAAGAGAGTGTTTTTTTTTAGAAATGGAGATTAGGGAATGCCCCTTGAAGGGGGTTACATTTGAACTAGATCTGAAAAATAAGGAGGAGCCAGCCAGTCATGAGACAAGCCAGGGAAGAACCTTCTTGGCAAAGACAAGAGTATGTGCTAAACTCTGCAATAGGAAAGAACTCCGTGTGTTCAAGGATCAGAACCAGGGCCAAGATAACAAGATCACAGTGAGTAATGCGGAAAGTGGGAAATGCAATCAGAGAGAATATCAGTCCAGATCACGTAGGGATGGTAGATCCTGGCCAAGAGTTTTGATTTTGTTCTAACTGAAATGAAAAACCACTGGAAGATTTTTTTTTAAATATTTTTTTATTCTTGAGAGACATAGAGAGAGGCAGAAACAGGCAGAGGGAGAAACAGGCTCCCTGCAGGGAGCCAGATGTGAGACTGGAGCTGGACGAGGGACTGGAGCCCGATGCTGTACTTGATCCCGGGACCCTGGGATCATGCTCTGAGCCAAAGGAAGATGCTCAACCACTGAGCCACCCAGGCATCCCCCACTGGAAGATATAAAGGAGGATCTGGTAGTTACTTAATCCCAGACTATGATAGACAAGGAGATTTGGATGATTAGGATTTTAGGAAATGAAATCTCATGTAATTTGGAAAATGTAGTCTAGTGAGATAAGAGCTCTAGAAGCTATGTGGGCCCAGGGGTCATTTTACCCGGAGAATTACCATGATTTTATGGTAATAAGCCATGGTTATGGTTTTTACCAATACCTTCAATCTAATAAACTCTGTATCCCAATTTCCAGCCCCTTATTTCTAGTTGCCTGCTGGACAGCTCCTCCACCATATCCTGAGGTTTATGTTTAAAGGCAGACCACTTTGGCTTACCCATGTACCCTATGATACAGTGGCATCCTCCTTTTAAATTAATGACTTATTTATTTACTTTTTAAACGTATAGGTATCCTAAATAGCAACCCAGTAACAAAACCCAGCTGATCACCAGGTCCTACTGCTTCTACCCCTCAAATATTTCTGACTCAGCTTTTTTGTCCTTAATGTCTCTCAGGTTCTCATCTGCTATCACCTTGACTTTTATAGCCACTCCCTAATTTAGGATTAGTCTTTACTTTAGCCCCATTTCAAACTGTTGCCAGACCAAATCTTTTTTTCCCCTAAAAATGCAAGCTCTTTTCTGTTTTATTTCCACCCCCAAAATACTTTCTTATTGTTAAATAGCCAAATTCTACCACTAAATAAAATCCTGGAGTGTATCCCTTCAGATTTCTTCTATGGTTATACACACAGAGATTATGAGATTATAACCTAATTCTGCTTGGTGATCTGCCTTTTTTTAAACAATATATTTTTAGTATTTTTCTAAATAAATTATACATCTACATGATTTTTGGTGGCTTTGTATTATTTCATTGTATGGATGTTCTATAATTTACTTAACCTCCTTTTGAGAGCCAACTCGGGTTATTTTGCTTTTATAAATGATATTATATTGAATATCTTTCTACATTTATCTACTTATATCTTTCTGTCTCACTTTGTTAAGAAAAATTTACTTGAAGTGGCCCTTTTGATCACATATAATCTTTTAAACGTTTTTGTGGTTTCACGACTTATAATGTTTTTAATTGGAAATTTTTGGTATGAGGTATAATACAATGGCCTGAACTTTGTTTCTCCTAAAATGGTTGGCCAGCTTTCCAATTATTATTTATAGTTCAATCCAATCTTTCTTTAATGATTTGATGTGTCAATACTAATTTCTTTAATTTCTTACATAACTTCAAGTCTATTTCTGGGCTTTCTATTTATTCTGTTCCATCAGTCTGGCTACAAATTCTAGCAAAGATGCCCTGTTGCTTTAAATCTAGTAGTTTTCTAATAGGTTTTAGTATTTGATAGGCCAAATCCTTCTCCTCTTTGCTCATTACTTATTTGCTTTTTTTTTTTTTTTTTGGTATGGGAGAGATTTATTCCACCCTCCATTTTATTTTCCAAATAGAATTTACCATCATTTAATTAAGTTAAAAAAAATGTTGAAATTTTTATGTTGATTGTATTAAATTTACAAATTGTTTTGAAAGAAGTTGGCATCATCAGAACTATCTTTTTAAAATAAATCTGGCCTGAGCTTGATTCTGTTTAAAATCTATCATACATAGTTCCCCCTGAAGGGAAAGTCATATTTCAATGGCATCTAACACCTTACATATTTTCATTCCTACATACCGTTCCTTGTCCTTCAGAGATTTAGAGCATCTTAGATTGCAGTACCTCAAAGAACATGGAATAATCACTGGAATCTCAAAGTCAGAGCAATGGAGGAGATGTATTACAGAGAGTGTATTGGCAGGATGAAGATGTGATTTGCAAATCTGTCTTTACCTCATTTGCAAAGTTGTAACTGGAGCTAGGAGCTCTCGAGCTTGATTGCATTTTGGCCTGCAAGTCCATCCAGTGGAAGAACATAGTTTGAACCTATGAGCATTCCAAGAATATGTGCATAATCAAGGATATCTTCCTTTTAAGTCTTGGGAAAACTGTGACTTTCTAAAGTTTGGCTCTTGCCTCTTGACATTGAAGAAGAAAATTCCACTAACTACAAAATAAATAATTTGGGGCTGCTTTGTGTTTAGCTTACAGCATTATCTCCAAACCCTGGGCCTCGTAAAAGTTTCTGTTGGCTCTTTTCATCCCTCCTCGCCCTTGGTTGTTCTCAATGTGTTTCCCCATTCTCTTCCATGTACAATCTGGTGGTAGAGATCTGGGTCAGTGATAGTGGGTGAGCGAGAAGGAAATGAAAGGGAACAGGGAGAAATGTTAAATAAACTAACAGTGCAATATTAAGACTTGCCAAGAAGACTTAACTGACTTTTTAAATTTATTTTTAAAATTATTTTTAATTATTTTTATTTTTAAATTAATTTTCAGCTGCCCTTTGAGGCATATTATAACATGTAAGAATTCAAATGTAAACACTCTCATGGGACGTAGACTATGATTTTTTTTCAGACATCCAGCTCGGTCCTGGATACTCAGTGTATTTGTTTATATAAACCATGTTAACTGGAAAATCTTATAAAAATTCAGTCACAGTATTCAAGAATTGGATTCCATGGTTATCTTGCTAAAGTTGGGATATAAAAACAACTCCCTCGTTGCTTTTAGCGCTGGGAGGAGTATAATTGCATGAGTCTTCAATCTCCAGAGATTTCATTTTGGTCAGTGGTTTTAGGTTTCCCTCCAAACCATCATATTGGAGAGATGCTAAAATGGGTACAATAGATTAGCTTGTGTGTGTGTGTGTTTTTTAACCTTTATTTCTTTGCCCTTTCTTTGTAAAGTTGATATTGAGTAATAATGTAATTAAAAGATGAACCAAATAAAACAGGAATAGGAGATGGATGTAGTTTATAAACTGAATCATCAGCATTAAATAATCAAAAGCTTGATAATCATAGTCCGTGCAAATTGAAATGAAATTGCTATAAGACAAAATAATGCCAAAAAGTTCATTGAACTTTATTTCCAATGTATGTTTTCTGGATGTCCTACATGTGTTTCTACAAAGAAGATATCCCTGTTTCATATTCACTTTTAAGATGAACTTGTGAAGCTGTAAAACTATTAACCATTAGAGGTAAAACTATTAACCATTGAGATGTTTTTGAGATGATTTTTCAAAAGTTTAGAATACCTGTTTCAAACTAGTGAAAACATGTTATAATTTTATCAATTATTAAACATTAAAAGTAAGGTAGGAAATCCAGAGAACCTGAATATGGTTTTTATTCTTAAGAAATGTTATAAGTATACCACAAGCCTAGTTTCTCCTTTTGAGTGCAGAAGCTTAGTCATATAAGCAGGAATTAAAAAAAAAAAAAAAAAAAATCAGCCAAGCCATTTGCCTCTCCCAAGATCATGAATTATAGAGCTGGGGGTTCAAGGACACTGGCTGCCCATACAACTCTGCAGGGAGTTGAACTGAGCTCTGTTTGAGGTCACAGCAGAGCAGCAGAGGACAGAAGATAATGAGATGTCTGGGCAGTGGGGTAGCTCTTCAGCTGCTCATCTGAGAAATCGTTGTGCATGTATGAGGCGGATGTGACTCATTGATTCAACGCGAAGCAGGAAGAATGGTGAACGACAAGGAAGGGGAACAAAGAAAAAATCAGGATGGTGGGAAATAGCCAAGATTAAAAGCAATCTTTACAGGAGGCCTTACCTAACCAGGACTAAGATTTGGAAATGTACATTTATCTGCTATTGGTCCACTTACCAGAAGGGAATTTTTAGTAGAAATTTTAAGAGAATTTCATTACAGTAGAACCGTGCATGCACAGACACATTAATAGGTTATGTGCTTTGCATTGGGAAGCAGTAAAATTACCAAACATTATAGAATATATATGCAAAATGTAGAGAGAATTTATTTTATTTTAAATAAAAGACCATGTCAAATATACACAGAAGTAAAAAGGGAAAAAACACTAAACCTCATGTACCCATTGCTTCCCCAACATTTTACCTATCTTGGAGTAAATTCTTTTTGATGAAGAAAGTTGACATCAGAAGAGGCCTGGAAACATACTCTGAAGAGGGTGAAGCAAAGGCCCAAATTGGCAGCAGGGATCCCTGAATCCCTCCAGTGTGACATTATTACTGCATTATGGCATTACTTGTTAAATGAAAGGTATTAACTCTGTGAATAATCAGGTAATCAAAAAGTACTTACTGCTTTGGCTTTTTATTACAGGTTCTTCAGCCACTTACATTTAAAATTTTTTTAATATATCATTATTTTAAACACACATCATTATTTTAATTATATCCAATTAAATATACCTGTATCTCCTCAGCATGCATCATTATGTACTTTACTAAAAAGCACTTTGAATCAAATTGCATACCAGCATTCTTTATTATAATTTATGTGCACATATCTGCAGCAGATTTATACATTTTGGAGATTAATTATCAAGAAGTTTGTTTAGACTTCCAGTAAATGTGAAACTTGACTTGTACTTCAGTATACTTTGGTATTTATAATTTTGTGATATTTTTTAATATCATCCTGGAAGATACCGCTTTGTTTTTTCTTCTGAGGAAAGTATGGGTACATGAAGAGAAATCATTACAGTTACCAGATCCATTTGTGCCCAAGTCTTTAGATTTTTTTCACCTCTTTTGGGTTCCCCAGAAAGTCACTCTCATTTTGGATTTCTCCAAGTAATAGACTGAAAGATTATCTATGACTCAGTCCCAATCACATGACAATAATATTTCTAGGTTATAGGAATATAAGAAAATATAGCTCTTAGAGGTTCCTTTTTGCTCCTGTTGAAGGATTTTCACTCCTTCTACCCAGGGGTTTATCATCTTTTATATCTGCTTTTGCATCACTACTTAGGTAAGCATGACAAATTCTTATTACTGACTGGTGTTTGGCATATGATAGAGTAGTGCAAGGATTCTTAAACTAAAATTCAACATTCTGTTCTTATATCCTAGCCAGAAATCTACTGTTAGCTACCACTCTACTCCTATGAGATATATATATCTGTGATATGTGTATAATATACATGATATATAGATAGATAGACAGATATATTATAACAAATTGAGCCACTAAATAAACTCAAAAAAGAAAGACCCAGTGTTGGAGGCAACCCATTGGTCCAGTTTGATGCTATGTCCTGACTGGTTTCCATAGCCTAGATTCCAAATCTTTGTATTGACTCTATGACTTGAATACCCACCTTTCCTCAACCCATATTCATTGGTTTTGGCATATTTCTTTACTTTCTCCAGTATATGAACCAGTTTTCCTGTGTAGTTTCTGGGTTAACTCATCTCTCAAGCCCTAGCATCTCTTGTTTTCTCAAGGGAGGATGTCTATTGTTAGAGCAGGCAGCTCTTTGGTGTTCTCCACTCCCTCCTTTCAAAGGAGGTTAGGAAGATGTGGTATGTGTATACATTGGAATATTACTCAGCCATTAGAAATGACGAATACCCACCATTTGCTTCAATGTGGATAGAACTGGAGGGTATTATGCTGAGTGAAGTAAGTAAATCGGAGAAAGACAAACATTAAATGGTTTCATTCATTCAGGGAATATAAGAAATAGTGAAAGGGATTATAGGGGAAAGAAGAGAAAATGAGTGGGAAAAAAATCAGAGAGGGTGACAAAACATGAGACTCCTAACTCTGGGAAACAAGCAGTAGAGGAAGAGGAGGTGGGCGGGGGGATGGAGTGACTGGGTAATGGACACTGAGGAGGGCATTTGGTGGGATGAGCACTGGGTGTTATGCTATATGTCGGCAAATCGAACTCCAATAAAATAATATACAAAAAAAAATATAAAACAAACAAAAAAAACAAAGGAGGTTAGGAGTTAGAAACTGGGTTACTCTGTGACCCGAGGTATGCCAGTTATATTCTCTAATCCCAGTTTTATCCCAACTGAGGGATTTGTGACTAGCTTATCTCTAATGGTTTACATTTTCTTTTGTTTTTTGGAGATATTTGCCTTATTATTATTTTTTACATTATGTGATTCTGTATGATTATATTGTCATTGTAAAAGTTTTAAATAGTACCCAGATATACAGAAAATGATTGTAGAGACCTATTAACTTCACTGCCCCTCCTACCCTTCCTTTTATAGCCAAAGATAACTAGTGACATTAACATTCCTTGATTAATTTTTCAAATACAATTTTGTCAAAGTTGATTCTTTGTGACCTTTTAGCAGCTATAATCTGTGCATTCTATTTTGGACACGTTAGTCATTCAAGAGGCTGTGTTGGTGAGGAATGGTGTGGGTGATCAAAAAGGCGCAAGCTTTCAGCAGAAGATTTGAAATATGAACAATGAATTCTTCTTCTTGGTTTGAATAAGATTCTGTGAAGTTAGTTTTCTCCCTTTCCAATGACGAGAAGACTTCAGGGAAAGGAGATGGTAAGAAGAGTAGAGAGAGGAAAAAAATGTTTTCTGTCATTTTAAAGAGTTCAGTGTGTAAAGGTAGTCATCAGAGTTTACTTCCTGGTTCACTTGGATGGCTCAGTGGTTGAGAGTCTGCCTTTGGCTCAGAGCATAATCCTGGGGTCCTGGGATCAAGTCCTACATCAGGCTCCCTGCAGGGAGCCTGCTTCTCCCTCTGCCTATCTCTTTGCCTCTGTGTGTGTCTCATGAATGAATAAATAATATCTTTAAAAAAAAAAGGGGAGAGAGAGAGAGAGAAAGCTTATTTCCTTCTTCACAACAGCCCATGAAACTTATGTTAATGACATATTTTGGATGAACTTTTGTGACTTCAACGACTAAGTTTTCCATTGGGTAGAATGAGAGCAACAATGGTGGTAAAATTCTTTGTTCATAAATAAACGTTTATTAAAAGAAAAAAGCTTTCTGTTAAAATGATAAAACATGACAATTTCCAGTGGCAAATTATTGTATTAATAAGATAGTACATGAGTGAAAAATGTAAAGAAATACAAATACATTGGTATTCTCTGGTTCCCTTGTAACTAATATTACCTAATATCAATAGCTAATTATTTCAGCAACAGTACTATTGTAGAAAACTGTTTTTACCTATGCTTATCAGACCCCTTCTAGAGTGAATATAGTTCTAAAGCTTCTAGAAAGAGATTAGAGTAGCACATGAAGCTCTTTTGGTTCCCTTTCCACTGTTAATCTCTTCATTTTAGCAGATGGCTTCATTTTAGAACTCATTTTACATAAGAGTTTATAAGAACAAATCCTATATTCAGTTTGTTTCTTTGCTTCTTTAGCCCATGTGAAATTAGATAAAAAGAAGACAATTCTTATGTGTATTAAACATCAACCTCAATAGCATTTTTCCCCCCACACAGGAAAATTTGACACATTTTTTTTTTGTCATTAAACAGCAACAAAGACAAAAACAAAACAAAACCCAATCTCACAAAAAAACAGTAACTAGTACTTACAGCCAGACCACTAAAGATTATGTGTACTGAAAGCAAATAATTTTACACCTCAAATTTTATACTCAACCAAATTTGTGTTCCAGTGAAAGAACAGAATAAAGATATTTTCGACATGGCCAACAGATTACTTTGAATGTGATCTTCAAAATATATTGCCGTAAAACAATAGGATAAAGAAAAACAAAATGAATACAGCAACAAGAAGGATGTGGACCCCAAACCATTAAAGTTACAGCTGAATCTAAAGAACTATTGACACATAATAAAGAAACAGTTGTTAAGAATATGGAACTGAAATTCCAACCTGTAAGTAGTAGATGTGAGAATAGAGGGGTGAGAGAATAGGAATTCTGGTTGGGCCAGAATTAAAGATGTATTAAGATTCTTGTTTTAAAAAAAAAAAAAAAAAAGATTCTTGTTTTGATCAGGAAAATAATAGAGATCTTGATTATTTCTAGATATTGTTAAGATACATATGTTTACATGTGAATATCCAGGATGTCAGGGCAATCCTTAGGAAAAATAGGAAAAAAATAGAACTCGTATCTTTTTTAAACAATTAAAAAAGAAAAAAATGGAAAAACTGCACAATTTAGCAAAAAGCAGAGGACAAGAGAGACTTATACAAAAGAATGACAAAAGAAAATCATGAAAATAGGTGGTCAGAAATAAGTCAGACATAGAAGTAGTCACATTAAATGTGAATGGCTTAAATTCTCCCTTTTTAACACAAATTTTTAGACTAGATATAAAAAAATTTCCAATTTTATGCTGTTAAAACCTATGACATCCCCAAAGAAAAAACAATAAAAAATGTTTGACAATAATATGCAATAGCTATGAAATTGTAGGGATACCTGTGTGGCTCAGTTGGTTAAGCGTCTGCTTTTGGCTTAGGTCATGATCTCTTGAGTTCTGGGATCAAGCCCCACTTTGGGCTCCCTGCTCAGCAAGGTGTCTACTTCTCCCTCTTCCCCTAACCCTTCCCTATCCTCATTTTCTCTTTCTCAAATAAATAAATACAATCTTCAAAAAAATCATGAAATTATTTGCAGGACAAAGTTATGAAATATAAAGCAAAGCAAAGAAAAAGAATGATGAAATACAGAGAAGTGGATAATAGTGGGAGAATTTACTACAACTTTCTCAAAAATGAGTAAATTCTGGAGGCAGATTTTTAAAAAGATTTTATTTATTTATTCATGAGAGGCACAGAGAGAGGCAGAGACATAGGCAGAGAGAGAAGCAGGTTCCATGCAGGGAGCCTCATGTGGGACTCGATCCCGGGACTCCAGGATCATGCCCTGAGCTAAAGACAGATGCTTAACTGCTGAGCCACCCAAGCATCCCAGGGAAACAGAATTTTAAAATACTTTTTATAGCCTTGCTATAACATATATAACTTATGCATTTTAAGTATTTATAAATTTTCATGATCATCAACTACAGAATTGACACAATTTTCAATTGTCTGTGGGGCATTTACAAAATTTAATCATGTATGAGTCTTGGGAAAACCTTCATAAATTCAGAAGAGCAGAATTCATAGTTTATATTCTTTGAACAAAATAAAATACAGTAAAATTAAATAGTAACAACAAAAGGAGAATCTGCTAGTCCTAATCTACCTATTTCAAAAAAAGATACACTCTTCTAAATCACTTTTGATTTAAAGAGGAAATAAAGACAAGAACTACTAATCACTTATAAATAAACAAAGCTCTACCAATCATCACATCTCTAAAGCAGAACTTAGAGGAAATTTTATGGCCTCAATTCAGTTATTAGAAAATAAAAAAGGATTGAAAAGTTTTATAATTGAGAAAAGAAGCAGTAAAATAAATAAGCATGTACAAGAATGGAAATAATAAATTAAATTAATGGCATAGAAAAAAAACAAAACAATTGACTTCCTCTATAAAACCCAAAGCTCTTCTTTGAAGTAGTGTATAGTAGACAAAACTTTTGGTGTCATCAAGAAAAAAAGAGATAAGATACATACTTTAGAAACAAAGGAGAGGACTTAACTACAGAATCGGAGGAAATTTTTAAAAATCATAAAAGTATAATGTCTTTTTTTTAAAGATTTTTTTTATTTATTCATGAGAGACACAGAAAGGGGGAGAGAGAGAGAGAGAGAGAGAGAGAGACAGAGACACAGGCAGAGGGAGACACAGGCTCCACGCAGGGAGCCTGATATGGGACTTGATCCTGGGTCTCCAGGATTGCGCCCTGGACTGAAGGCAGGCGCTAAACCGCTGAGCCACCCAGGCTGCCCAAGTATAATGTCTTTTACCTTGAAATAACACGTCCAAAGTCTATTTGAAAAGAAACACTTTTCTAGTAAAATACAAATTACTAATATTATTTTAAAAGATGATAGAAGACCTAATGAGAACAATAGAAGAAATGAAAAATTAAAAAAAAAAAAATCAACCCCCAAAAAGATACACGGTCTTGACTATTTTATGAGTTTTAAATCATCAAATGCTTAAGAACCAGTTAATCCCTACCATAGATAAATAGAAGAAAATCATCTGAATTTAACTGTCTTTCTGTATATAGTTGAGGTACCAAAACTGACAGTGACTGCACACATGCTCAAAATGACCACTTTTGGCCAAGCTGCCTCATATACATAAATCTAAAACTCCAAGTACAATAGTATCAAGTTGAATTCATTATTACCAATTAGTATTAATCTCAGGAATGCAATAATAGTTGAACACTAGGAAATCTTATTAATGTATTTTACTACATGAAAAAGTTAGAGGAAAACCATTGGTTCACCCCAGTAGTGCTAAAAAACACATAGTATTAAGTCCACATCTATTTGTGATTTGAAATAAAATGAAACAACTTCTAAGTTAGTCAGAGAAGGAAACTTCATTAACTTGGTAGAGGGTATCTACCAGAAATCTAAAGCAAATACCAAAGTATATGGTAAAATAGAGTATACCATTGAAAATAGGAACAAGACAGGAAGGCTTATTATCATTACCCTTACTCAAAATAATAATGGATGTCCTAGCTGAAGCTTTTAGGTAAGAATAAAAAATAAGAAGAAATGAGTATAATACTGGGAAGGAAAGGACAAAATGTTTCAGTATATACATATATATATTCTGTCTACAAAATCCAAAGTAATCCATTGAAAAACATTAGCACTCTTAAGAGTATTTAGTGAGAATTATAGTATCGACTTGTCAAAAACAGTCACTTACCTGGATCTCCAGAGTAAGTAATCAGAAAGTATCATAAAAATGCCTTGTGCACAGAAGCAACAAAAACTATTAGGAAATATGCATGCCTATATGAAGAAAATGTAAGAATTAACTGACAGTCATAAAAACTCTCTAAAAATTAAGAGAAAATACCATGTTTCAGTTTGGGAATACTTAATGTTTAAAAGGTTCATTTCTCTCCAGTCAATCTATAAATTTAATGCAGACCCAATTATAATTCCGGCATGATTTTTTTATGGAATTAGGTACACTGATTTTAAATTTTTTCTGGAGGACAAAATGTAGAATGGGGGTTTTGTTATTGTTTTTTATATCTCACACATATTTTAAAATTCCTATTTATCTCTTTGATGTATAGTAAGAGCTTTAAAAGAGAGAGAAAATATACAGTATCAGCTATAAAGATTTTGAAAAAAGAACAATGAAGGAGGACTTGTTCTACCAGATATCAAAACATGACATGCAGCTGTAGCAATTGAAATGCTGTTGAAATGATTGGAGAGAAGAGAGATGGATAATTGCAATAGGCATTGGAAAGTCTAAGCAAGTGCGGGTATTATATGGAAAGGTTTGCATTTTGGATTACATAACAAAGTGTGGATGACTTCATAAATGGTGCTGGGAACATTAGTTTTTGATTTGGAATGAAAATAAAGTGAGAGCCCCATCTCTTATAAAAATGAGTTTTCAGATGCATCAAGGAGCTAAGTGTAAAAACTTAGGGGAAAGTCCTTTTTAGGGCGAGGCACAAAACTCGGGGCCAGTCAGGAAAAAAAGATTGGCAGATTTTTATAACATAAAATTAGGATTATGGCAATAAATAGGCAATAATATAGAATTATAGGCAATAAAAAAATCTATGACCAGAAGTTTATATCAGATAGTGTATTTACAGTTTATGTAACTCAAAATAGATAATGATCAATAATATATAGAGGTCTAAAAACTTCTTAAAAATGCTCCTTAAAAACCATAGAAAATGGGCAAGGTGCAGAAAAAGGACTAACACAAAATAGTTTTTGCCCTTCATATTGACACAAATTTAGAAATTTGATAATAGCCAGTGTTGGTGAGGGGGTAAGAAGACAGGTGCTAAGAGCTACCTTAGGCGGAAAGGTATAAATTAATAGTTATTTTGTCAGTACCTATTAAAATCAAAACCTGACATTTCTTTTGCTTTGTTTTGTTTTGTTTTTGAGAGTGTGTGGGCATGTATCATGGAGGTAGGGGTGGTGGTAGCAGAAGAAGGGTAGAGGGAGAAGGAGAGAGAAAATCTTAAGCAGAATCCACACCCACCTCAAAGCCTGATGCGGGGCTTGATCTCACAACCCTGAGATCATGACCTGAGCCAAAATCAAGAATCAGATACTTAACCTACTAAGCCTCCCAGGTGCTCGAAAACCCAACATTTCTTTTAACTCAGTGTTTCTACCATGTGCACAAAATAATACACACATGAATATTTATGGCATTATCAATTATAATAGCCTCAAACTGGAAATGATCTAAATAGGAGAATCCATAGTAATCTATGGAACATCCATACTCTTGAAAGTTAAGTGGCAGTTAAAAAGAAAATGAGGCACTATTAATCTGGGAAGATCACTGACACAACATTTTTTTTTAAGTGACAAAACTGTATATGAAGTATAACCTCATCTATATAATGTATTAAAAGAGGCCAAAGCAGATATTGGTAGACATACAAAATTGTGTGTCTGTGCAGGCGCATATGCACGTGTGTGTAAAATATATACAACAGGAAAAATATGTATAAAATAGAAAAAGAACTGGAAGGACACACACCAAACTGCAAAGAGACAATTCTTATGGACTTGGGGAAAAATATGTGGGAGAGGAAAGATGTGCATTTGTTGCTGATATTTCTATAAAGTTGTAGATAATTTGAAATGTATTGGTTGATATTATATTTCTTATATTTTTAAAAAAGATCTCCTTTTCAAACTTCTAATTATTAGAAGGGAATGTCATGGTTTCACTAGATCTGTTTTGTAGATGACATACCATTACAGAAGGGAAGTATAGTATTATGTCTTTTTTTTTTTTTTGTCCTTCAGCCCAGTCTCTTTATTAGATCCTGACCCTCCCCATCCCACCCCCCTATGTCTTTATTATCTATTAATACTCATAATTTTTTCATTCAGTACTGTTCATTGGGTGACCAGAATATGTGTGGAACACTGGATCCTCAGGTACAATGCTTGAGGGGCAGCATGTTCCCCCTCTAGGATTACTCTGGTTGATTTGGCTGAAAGGCCATATGCCCCCTGACAAAGTAGAGGCAGAAGCATAGAGCATCTTGCCCTCTTGCTTTTGTGAACCTCCCTAGACCACTGAACAGAAAGTCCTTTGCAGCGAAGGTCAGCTGCTGTTTTGTATGGAGCAGATGAAAAAGTCACGGGAACCCAGAGGTTCTGTGGATTTCACATGCAGAGACTCACGCCTCTTTGCCCTTCTATGTTTGCAAGATCTGTCATTCAGGGAAGGAAGTTAGGTCATCTGAAATAACTTGCTGTGCAACTAGCCGCGGTGCTTGTTATGAGTGCTTTGTACTCTGCCCTGGGATGGTAACAAATTTCGACTGTCCGGTAGAGTCCAATTCCCAAACCAATTTGTTTCTCTCTCTCTCTCTCTTTCAAAAGACAGGCATTTTTTTAAAAAAATTATTTATTCATGAGAGACACAGAGACACAGGCAGAGGGAGAAGCAGGCTCTCTGCAAGGAGCCTGATGTGGGACTCCATCCCAGGACCCCAGGACCGCACCCTGAGGAGAAGGCAGGTGCTCAACCACTGAGCCCTCCAGGGGTCCCAAAAGATGGGCATTTTTATTTTTTATTTTATTTTTTAAAAAGATTTTATTTATTCATTCATGATAGACACGGGGGGTGGGGGCAGAGACACAGGCAGAGGGAGAAGCAGGCTCCATGCCGGGAGCCTGATGTGGGACTCGATCCCGGGTCTCCAGGATCATGCTTTGGGCTGAAGGCAGGCACTAAACCACTGAGCCACCGGGGCTGAAAAAGCCCATTTTTAAATGTCTGTTTCCTATTTTGAGTTACATCCATTTCTGTCCACAAGCCTTAAACCAAATAGTAATTCAACTTCAGATTTGTCACTATGAATACAAGAAGCTTAAAATTAAGAGCAAACCCTCCACCTTTCCTTTCCCTTAGGAGAGTTTCCCCGTGTTAGAAAGGTGCAACAGAAAGGGGGTTGCACTAGGAATCCAAAAAATCTGTTTGAGGTCTGCCTACTGGGATCTTTGGCAAGTCACTTCACTTCCAGGCTTCACTTTATGTCAGCTGCAAAATGGAGAGATTGGGGGAATTGAGGAAGAGAGGGGATGGAGAGGAGATATAGATAATGAAGGAGAAAGGACTTTGACAGATATAAAGGACAGACCAGCATGAGACTTTGTATAAGCCCACTGCTCCCCTTCTTACACACACACACACACACACAAGGCTGTATGCACACTTCATATTTCTATTCTTTTTCATTTATATTCCTTTTAAAGTAGGCATTTGAATCCCTCCAAACACATTCAGCTTTGTCTTTTGTCACATGTACCCACTGATCTCACCAGCACCTGAGGCCTTGGATTTACTTAGTTCTACCTTTTAGGCAGTCCCTGTTTTCTCCCAGAGGTGCATTTAGCTTAGTGTCAAAAGCACAGTGTGTTCCCTTTTTTGTTAACTTAACCTCTGTGTTGTTTTTTAAAAATCAGATTTGCAAGAACAGGGACTCTAGAAAGCCTGTGATATGTAAATATTTAGCCAGGCAGATAGGGACAGCAAGCATTTTCTCTCTTAACACAAAACATGATTTTATTTGCTAAAGCTGTAATCTTGTTTGATAATCCATCAGTTTATTATCAGCTATGTGGTGAGACATAATGCCACAGGGAGATAATGAAGAACCTTCACCTGATACTACGGGGTTGATTACAGTGACCGCAGGAGAGAGAGTCTTCTGGAGGGGATTATGTTAAACATAGCCTTCCTATTTACAGTTGATTTCCTCTGAGAGCTTTAACTGTTCAGCTCCTAGCCTAGGTAAGTAGGTCATCTGAAAACCTTCAAAGAAGAGCAGTCTGCAGGTGTAGAACAACTCGATGTGTCTCTTTATCAGGCCTCATTAAGTCATTGTTTGATGCTCAGTGCATTTATGAATCAAAGAGAAAAGAGATTCTAAGGTGCTCCATTGAAGACAGTATTTAAAACAAACAGAACCCAGAAAAGTCCAGTTTGGAAACAGCAGAGACCCTTCCACCCCACGGGTAACAGCAGGATCCCAGCTGTACGTACTAAGTCCAGTAGACTGGATTAATAAACTGAAATATTAACATAACCTTGATTTGTAGGACCCTCAAGGGTGCTATGTGTGGTTTCTGAACCAGGGACAACACCCAACTAGTGGAACAGTTGGAAGGCACAGATCCTGGAGGGAGAGGTGTCCCCGGGGCACTGCAGGGAGCGCCTGGCAGGATAAGAGGAGCATTGCTTTCCAGCTCTCATCTGGGAATTCTTTTCTTCCTTGAAATGTCTCTTCTTGGGATTATCCACTATGGGAGATGTCTCCCCCCTGAAATCCCGCCTTCAAGTGGTGGCTGGCCTCCTGAGAATAGAGGCTGCGTCTTCTCTAGTTCTATGTTCTCTCACATGAGCCTCTTCTGAGAGAAGCGGATGAGTTTCCAGGAATTTAAGGCTCTTGCCATGTTAAGTATCTTCTTTTGCTCCATTCTCATTTTCCTTTCCTCCCTTTTCTTCTCCTCAGAAGACATTTTCTCAGAAAGGAAGATTCCAAAGCCAGATACCTGGTTTTAGATCCCTGGCTCTGCATGACCTTGGGCAAGTTACTTATCTTGGAATACCTTGGTCCTCGGCAGGAGAATGAGGATCACAGTCTTGGTTACTGGGAGGCTGGAGTTGGTTTGTACCAGTGCCGCCTTTAGAACGGTGTCTGGCACACAGCAAACATTCAATGAGTTGTAGTCCTTGCTAGTAGTGTTGCTTTTCCTTCCTTCTTGCTCTGCTTTGTGCCCTCATCAAACACTAAGTGACTGTCATCTCTCTGATGGGCATTGTGGCAGGCTGGGGAAATGAGTAACAGAGGCTCCCATTTCCAGAACATTCACTGTCTCTGAGGAGATGGGTCATCAGATAAAATGGAGGAGATGACCACACAACAGAGGTGTGTCATGGCTGCCAGGTTACCACAGGTGAACTGTGTGGTGTCTGGTTAGCTGGGAAGACCTCCTGAGGAGGAGACCTGGCATTTGAGTTGAACACTGGAGATGAAGTGACCACTGGGCCAACGGTCAAGGGACAGGTGTTCCAGGCACAGGGGCCAGGGTGCATGAAACTACAGCTGTGTGCAAGACAGGGAATAAGGGCATTGGGATCGGGAATAAGAAGTTTTATGTTAGTAGAGCTGCCATAACAAAATACCACAGATAGGGGAGGCTCAAAACTAACTTTCGCACAGTTCTGGAGGCTGTAAGAGAAGATCAAGGTATCAGCAGGTTTGGTTTCCTCTGAGGCCTGTTTCCTTAGCTCGCAGACAGCTCCCTGTGTCCTCACTTGGCCTCTTCTCTATATCCTAATCTCTTCTAATAAAGACACTAGTCACATTGGATAAGTTCCCACCCAGATGACCTCTTTTCACCTAAATTGCCTCTTGAAAGACCACCTCTCTAAATGTAGTCACATTCTCAGGTACAAGGGGTTAAGCCTTGCATGTGTGAATTTGGGCAAGGGACACAGTTCAGCACCTCCCAGAAGCCACCTGTGAAGCCTGGATGGAGTCAGGTGCGTGTGGATGTGGATCAGGGGACAGAACGGTGGATCAGGGGACAGAACGGGGGTACCCAGCAATGCCCAGCTCTTCAAAGACCTGGGCTTCTCACCAGGGTGAGGAGGATGTCAGGGGGTGGGAATGGACACCCCTGCTGCCTTGAGGCCCCACTGGCCCCCTCAGGCTGAGGAGTGAGGGGCAGACTGGAAGGAACCACACTGGACTGTGCCCGATGAGACGTTGGCTGGCATTCCAGTCCGGTCCCATCACACTGCAGGGCTTATGTGGCAGTAGAAGGGAGGCAGCGATGCCCCAGAGTGAAGAGGGCCCAAGAGAACAAGGATGTGTGTGGGCATGGGGGCAGGTGGGTGGGGAGGAGGAAGGCAGCCAGGGCCCAGAGCTTGCCTGCGGGGCAGCCCCCCGCTTGCCGTGGCAGCATCAGGGCCCAGCTTGCCAGGCTGGCACAAGCGAGGAAGCATCTGAATAACAGATGGAGCAGGCTCTGCTTTTTTTCCCTTCTCACCCCAAAGGCCCCTCAAGCGTTACTAACATCATCACGTATCTTACTACTGTATTTTGTAAATGAGAGAACAACCTCCCTTTCGTGCTCCTGCCAGGTAGAAGCATGCAGCCGCTGGGTGCTGTTGACAGTCAGAGAATGAGATAATTACCCCTCTCTGTTTTTAGAATCCAGCTCAAACTTGAGCACTTCACAAAAAAAAAAAAAAAAAAAAAAATTGGTGCCGCATTGTGGGAGCAGCATCATTTTGCGTGGGGCCTGTTTAGTTCAGAGACTGGGGACACATGTCCAGCCCTGGTTCCCCTTGTGTGTGGTGGTAGCTGCTTGGGCACACATCCCTTCATCTCTTGGAGGCTTAGGGCTTCTCTTTTGTACAAAGGGGATAATAATACACGACTAGGACAGTGGTGAGGATTCATGAGAGAACGTCAAACCCTTTGTAGTCATTAAAGCGTGATGCAAATGTCAGCTCCTAAGATTAAAAATAAAAAAGAGTCACGGTGTTTGTGTTTTGCAATTTTGGTGACTAGGTAGAAAAAAAAGGAAGCATTCTGATTCCAATCCCAATACTTTCCTCGTGTCTGGACCTTGGGCTGGGCAATCACCAAGCCTGCTCTCACTGCCCTGCTCTGTATAGTGGGAAGTGGTGTCTCCCTCTCTCCCTCCTTCACTTCCTCCCTCTTTCCCTTCTTTAGCTCTTTCTTCTCTCAGATGATGTAAAGATTAATTGGATGGTGTCCATGCTGTCTGCCAGGGAGATAGGAAGCATGAAGTATCATCTGGATGGGTATAGTTTTGACAAACAGAATGACAGCCCATCTCTGTGTTTAAACAAGTTAATATGTATGTTCCTTGACATAAGGAAGCGCTCTAATCATGAAATACAGCTTGCATGTCATTTGGTTTTGAGATTTTATTGAGTACTACTAATCTTGACATATTTTGGTTGGCACCACATTCTTGGTATAGTGGGTTAGCGGTTGAATAGTTTGCAGACTTTGTGAAACAAAATCCTCATTTAATGGTTTAGTTTGGCTACATTTTGAAAATATACAAAAACATAATGCACTTTTATTTTATAGGGATTTTTTTTCAACTTGTGGCTTTGATTTGGCTTGCCCCCGCCTTTTCCTCCATGCCCTTTCTCTTCTCTCTCTCTCTCTCTCTCTGCTTCTCTGTATCCCTGTCTTTCTCTGTCTGTCTTTCTGTGCTGTGTTCCAGTTGCACAGCCTACAAAGAAGGCTCCAAAGAAAGACAAGCTTGCAAAGTGACTGAACTGCAAGCAGAAGAATCCTCTTTGTACTACTCTATGTCAGGAATGTGTTTACACGCTGGCCTAATGCTCTGGGACTTTTGTGTATAAGTGCAGGGGTTGAGAACCTCTGAAGGCCACCGTGCAGTGGAGCGACAGGCCTGAAGCTCCCTGGTAGAAGTACCTGGACTTAATGTGCAACAAGACTTCAGTCAACACCAGCCCCCAAAGTCACTGAGCTCCATGACATCATATGCCCAGGCGGGAAAAGTCAATAGGCCGCTGGCACGGGTTCCCCTCCCTTATTTTCCTTTCCCGGGCTCTCAGTTCTGACCCAGGGGCAATGTTTAGAAAGCCCAGTTGAGTTCAGGCGGTCCTCTCAATTACTTTGGCTGGAACCTTCCTGAGTACATTTTGCTATCTCTTTGTGATATAAACAGGGGCACTCACAGTTGGCAGGGGACGCTCTTTCTGTTTTAATTTCGCAAGGCATAATTATAGTTCCAGGGTCTGGAAGCAGCATAGAGTTCTTTGGAGAACTTCACAGGGATTCTTCTGTTATGACATAGTTTATCTGGAAAAAAAAAAAAAAAAAAGTAAGGCAAAAGGCACTTCCAAAGAGGAAATAATAACACTATTCATGTTAGCATGCCATTCCATATTGAGTAGATCACAAAATCAGAGTAGACTTTTTTTGTGGTGGGATGCGGTGAGGGAGAAGGAGGTATCTCAAAATGTTGAACTCTTGTAGTGTGGGAAAATCTGGATAAATCCTGATGAATGGATGTGGGTAGAGAAGGATAGAAGGATATAAAATTAAATGTTTTTACTTAGGAAAGCAATAACGAAGCATCCAGCTGTATCTGAGTGAATTTGTAAGTACCCCGGGCCCTGGGGATATGGAAAAGGATCTCCACCATAGTAATAATAATCTGGCCTAAACTTGTCATAAAATTCCCTCTGCCCCCAGATGTTCAGTTAGAGGGCACTTGGTTACTCTGCTGATGTAGCGAGAAATCACAGAACTGTCAGGGTAATGGAGAGAGCAGTGACAGAGGTGGGGAGAGGGGGCTGTTTCTCTGTGATGAAACCTGTTTTTATAGGTGATTCTGATGTACAGTAGGTATTAAATAGAGCAACTAAAAGATGTTTTATCTGAGATTAGTGCTGGAGCAATATTCTCCACATGGCACTGATAATCTAGCAGGTTTCCCCACCTAGCTTCTCCCAGGCACCCTGCTCTGTGAGTCCTGACATAAGGGTGAGCCACTGCGTCCACATTTCTGTCTCAGAGAAGGAGAGAATCACCTTTCCTAACTATGCTCGTGATATTTAGAAAAGGGGGGTCTTGTGTAATTTTGTGTGTGTGTGTGTGGTGGTGGTGGTGGTGGTGGTGGTGAGGAAGGTATTAAATGAATTCTGCCTTTGCAGTTTAGAGCTAGGGATGTGGAAAGAGGGAGAGCTCCAGGTAAAAAAAGAGCATTTCAAGAATGCTTATTTCAGACGTCCCTTGATGCACGTATGCCAGTTTGAAGTCCAAGGGCCATACCACCTCAGCCTAACATCTTGGTCTTCCGCACCACACAGGATGCACAATTCTTGCTTAGTTGTGTGCTTCTCACATATTTCAAGGGCTGTCACAGGAACAATAAGAGGCCTGTTGAAACCACACTGTGTCCATCACAGTGGGAAAAAAATAAATAAGGTCATTGAGCTTGGAGTATTGTTAGGGTTGAGCCTGCCCAAATTATTTCATTCATGTTAAAATGTAAGGAGATGAGAAACATATTGCCTGAGAAGACAGAAGTTATTTTACATCTGCCCTGTCCCCCTTCTAGGATATGGGGAGTGCGCCTCTTAGGATAGCCGTTAGCTGGATTGTGTGTGTGTGTGTGTGTGTGTGTGTGTGTGTGTGTGTGTGTTTCAATTTGTTAAGATGCTAAAATCTGCTTTGTGTGATTTATGAAGGAACTTGAAGCGATTAGTTTCACAGTGCATGAAAATTCCTCAGGTTCAGGGGGGTGGTGGCCAATCTGTTACACTGTTTGCCGTGGACTGGATGGGAACATGAGCAGCTCGGAGCCATAAGGAGATTGTGTTGAGTTATTAAACACTTGTGGTAAAGCTGCTTATTGTTAATTCCCCAATGTCCTGCTGAAGCGATAGGATAAAATCAGATCGGATTAGATCAAAGAGCCTGGGAGCCAGCCTTTGGAGCAGATTCATTTAATCAATAAAGAGACCTCCTGAGAGAGGGGCAGAGTAGAGGCTGTCCTGGTGGCTCAGGAGATTAAGATGGGAGTGGGAGGTGGTGGTGGGAAAGAAACAACATGTACACGTATTTATTTCCCCCCTTCTTTTGGAGATGTAATTCTCCTCTGAAACATTTCAGCCACACTCACCAAAGGGTGTAGACATTTCTGTAAGATCTCATTACTCCAATACTCCATACCAATAATGCCCTATAAAGCAGGAGTTTATTTAAAAAACAAAACAAACAAAAACCCCAAACAACTTCTGTTCCATAAAAAGTATTTCAGTAAAAGCAATTTAGGCTTAAATGATTCCCCAAGAAACATTAATCCCTTATGAGTTAATCTGCAAAGTTTCCTATTGTCCCTTTGTGAGGAGAAATAATGGAGAAACACCAAAAGGCCAAAGTCTGGCCCCATCCCCTTCTTTGTATTCTCCCTGAGGCGCACCTCCCCACCCCCACCCCCGAATAATTAGAAGGTATTGTGTATTAAGAGGTATGATGCACGTCCTTCATCCATGATTAACACTTAAACCAGTGCATATTCATTTATCTCTTAGCCCTACCAAACCCCACTAAAATGAGGACTCGTGAAAAAGGAAGTGACACCCATTAGAAAGTTAACCACAGAAAATGAGAGAAAAAATGAAGGATGGAGCAAATTAAGGATGCGAGTCCCTCAATGGTTATTGGCTTTAATGGTGTTATAAAAATGATGTCGGCTTTTACCAGGAATAATTTATATTCCGAATTAAATAAGGATATGTATCTATAAATCCATTCTATAAAACTTAATTTTCCATCTAGATATGCTGATTACTTCAGGCCCCAGCATACCTTTACCGGTTGTTAATTACCACGGGATGGTTTAACACTATTTTCCAAATCAGCATGCATGCATAAAATGACTGCAATCCAATTTGACACATTATTAGTGATGATTATTGTCATAGATAAATTAGATTGAACAGAAAATAACCTTCATCCTTAGCATGTTTTAGCTCTCAGAATTAATGTGATTTGGTGAACACATATAAATAAAAATCTGATGAGTCCCTGCTGACTACAGGGCCTGCTGGTGCTGAAGTGTATCAATTTCATGCAGATGATGAATTCCTTAAGCATTCAATGATAATCATGCTTGATTTGACAAGACTTTCTCATGCTATTTTAGGGCTTTAATTTTCTGTGAAGTTCTGTCAAGTGCTCATCAAGCACCCACTTATCTCCGTATCTTAACCTGGCAGCCAATCACAAGGTTGCCTAACAGTACAGCTACTGAGTGCCAGCCCATTAATATTCGTGTCACGTGACTGTCCAAGGAGAAAAACCAATCAATGGCTGATTAACATTCAGGTCACATGACTCCCGAGGAGAGTAAATGAGTTACACAGTAAGACATCAAACAAATTTTCATCTTGAAAGAGTGATTGCTTTTTCTGCTGCTGTGATGTTTGTCAAATTCGCTCTAGCCTTGTCCAATTAAGCTCCATGAGCTGAATTAATAATGAAGAGATGTAAGTACCGTGCCAGCATGAGAGCTGTGAGTGGTGCCACGGAATATGAACTGCTAAAAAAAAAAAAAAAGAAAAGGAAAAAATTCTTAGAATGATTGAAAAACCACATCTGGATAACTGGAAAAATTGCTTTTGCAATCTTGATGCTGTTTTGTGCTCTCCAGTGCGAAGTGTGAGCTGGAGTGTGCTAGGACACGGTACTTTGTGTCATACTTCAAAGATGGATGTGATGTGATGTTGAGTTTAGAATGACTTTAAAGGCATCATACAGATACATGTTAATTGGATTATTGTTTGTGACCCTAATAATGAATTTCATTTGCACACTCAATTATGTTCTGGGGCCTTCTAGAGATATGATCTCTCAAGATTTTTAAACTGTCCACAGAAGGGAAGGAGATTACTCTGTATTCTTGTATCCTGAGTGAAAGAAATGACTAAACCAAGTACATTAGGATTTGTGAACATGCGTGTGCATGTATGCAGGTGCCGATGTGTGCTGTTCATTTCATTAACATTCACAGGTCAGTAAATTAAGTTCATTGGATTATTTGAAAATGCACAGGGGAATCTAAAGAGAATTTTCTGAAAAAGGCACATGCTCTCTTACTGGTGATAGCCAATGACAGCTCTCTTGTAGTTACAGGGAAAGTTCTATTTATTCACAAAGTCAATTGGATTTCAACACAGATGCGCTACTAAATTCCAGTGACATGTTTAGAATAGAGACCCTATGACTAATAAAGCTTTCATTTCTTCCCTGAAGGGAGTGAGACTTGACTAATGGTTTATTGGAATTATCAAAGAGTGTCAAATCCCACTTAATAAGTTCCAGCACGAAATTAGCTAAATTCCCAAAGGCCTTTCTAAAACAATATAGTCAAATAAAAGGTGTTGCGTGTGCTGGAAAGAGTGTTAAAACCAGTTACTTGGAAGTGACGAGAAATAAATCTAACTGTAGGCAGGAGGCAATGTTTATGTATACAGTTAATAACCTTCTTAATGGGACTGCTTGGCTTGGTGATTCCCGTACGGGGAAGAAAGTGAGGTGTGGAACACGGGGTAGGCGAAAGGCCATAAGTCAATTCCCAGCACTGTTAGTCAAGAATGGAAATTGCAAGGAGTGAGGCAATGAATTTAAAAGCCCCAGCAAGCAGAGAAAGAGGAAGGAGAGCTGAGAGCTTCGAGGGGAGGAGGTAGAAAAGAAATGGTTGAGTCCAAGCTGGACCATCCTGATGCAGTGAAAACCTTTTAAGTCCAAAGACAGGGTCACCCCTGCAGTTCTCAGAGAAGGATTCCTTTCTGACAGTTCCTTACTAATGACTCAGAAAATAATGTTGTCATGAATAACTACTCAGGGTCAGTGAGGCCCAAAAGGGGGCATGTTATAGAAATGTTTGTGTGTGTGTGTGTGTGTGTGTGTGTTTAAAGCAAAAGCAGAGATCACAACCACAAGGCTTACATTGAATTTCAGAGTCTTGTGAAAGCACAGCTCTGAGTTAGTCTGAAAAATCTGAGGCACCCAAGGTAATGTAAGTTTAACTGATCATCTTTTCCTGAATATTTTACCCCTCACTTACTTTGCAGCAAACTGGTAGCCTGGAGCTCTGCTCACATGCATCCCACCCGCGCTGGAGCAGCTTCCTACAAGCACCCCACTTCCTGACACTTGAGAGCCACGGAATGGAAGGAGGCTCAGTTGCTTTAGAAGGCCCAGAATAAAAGGGTATTCCACTTTCTGCATAACTTTACATAATTAATAGTTTTCCATGCAAACTATTGTTTGACTTAATTGTTGTTTCAACAGCTGTTTTCATTAAATTGTAAAGCCCGCTGTATCTAATCCTTTGAGCACCACTATTGATAACAAGAACTGCTCTGAAGCTTGCTCTGGAGGAAGAGTTAGTTCCCTGCCAAGCTGGAAAACCGTCATGAAGTTACTTGAAAAATAAGGCCTACAGTGGGACTGGTTGTGTAGCTAATCCATTAGGCTTTTCAAAAGAGCCATGCTCTGTACCCTTATGGCTAAATTGACCCAACAACCAATCAATGCCTTTATTTGCTGCGTGGCTGCCCCTGAAGGGTCTTATAGCCAGGTCCAAGTCCTAATCAAAGCCTCCATCAGTACTGGGTCCCTGATGACATAAATGGCCAAACTTTCAACGCGGCTGGCTTGGGTCCAGTCACACCATTTTGAAGATACAAAGAGGCTGTGTTGCACGGTGGAATTCATTTTCTTGTTTACTTCCTCCAGAAACAAGAGCATCATCAGCACGCTCAGTGCATCGGATCAGACCGCGGAGTTGTTGACAGAAGCTTGGCGAGGCTTGCCAGCTTTCCACAAGAAACGCTGGCTTTCTTCTCATACACCCCCTACCGTTTGTGTCTCTGCCAATTGTAGCACATCAGAGCGGCCATTGAGATAATGACCGTGAAGTCTCATGATACACTTTGATGAAGTGTAACATTTTTTAAAGGATTTTTGTCTGTGCCAAAATGATCGAGGCAGCTGACTAAAACTCGCCCCATCAAAATCAAGGCTGATGAACAGCAGGCGGAGGCATGAGCCTCCCCAGAGAAGATGGGGGGATTTTGCAGCCAAAGTGTCTTTCTTTCCACGTCTATGTGCACCACAGTTTCCTTTTTTGAAAAGTCATCTTTGTTTCCGATGAATATATGTCAGTGGCTGATGCTTCAGCCTCCAACATTTCTTAATTCTTTTTTTTTTTTCCATCAACCCCCAGAAGATACAAGGAATGATTCCTCTCTGACAGTTCCCTATGAACGGCTTAGAAAATAACATTACTCAAAACGTGATCTTGGTTGGAAAAAGCATACTGGTTATTTCAGCCAGGAGGTTTTCAGGCAGAGGCTGACCCTGGATTAATGTTCAGGTAAGTTTGGTCTCTCTAGTCCAGCTGGAATTAAGAGTATGTACACAAAAGTGGTTCTGAGCCGATGAAGGACAGAATCAAGCCAGGAGCAAGATTGAGAGCTTCTTTGGGGAGAAACATCATGTGATTAATTTATTGCCTGGCCCGTCATGAGTACCATTTATTGAACACCTGCTGTATTCACACAGCGTCTCTGATCTTCACAACAGCTCCAATTTACTACCTCCATTTTAGGTGAGGAAGCCAAGACCCAGTGAGGAACCACGAGGCCTGGAGATGTTAAGTAACTCAGCCAAGGCCAGAGAGCTGGGAAGTGGGGAAGGCAGGGTGTGACCTGTGCGCTTGCTCACACGATGTGTTCTCTTCCCATCTGTGGTTCATTCCTTCCATTGTACGGCTGATACAGCTCTTTAAATGGTGCTCAGTGGGAGAAGAGGAAACAATTTGTGGTTGAATTGGTAAAGGCAATGAATAAAAGGGATTTACCGTTGGCCATTCTCACCTCTCAGTTTTTCAAGGAGACATTAGCTATGTGGCATCCTTTTGCACCAGTGAGCAAATGTATGCTCAGAAACAAGGTTTGGGCATGAGAGTAGCTGGAGTGAGGCTTTGGTGAAGCTCGGTCCGTCTGTAGTTTACCTTCTGATTCATGGTTAAAGCTTGCCCTCGGGAGGAAGTGTGGGCGGTAAGCCCCAGGACTTCTCAGAATGTCACAATTGAAGAGACACCTGTGTTTCTGCAAGTCGATGCAGAAACCACAATGGAAAGGGGGTTACAGTTCAGTTGCCTTTCAAGTTTTTGTTTCTGCTTTTGGAGCAAGAATCTGTGTCAGAGTGGGATGGAGGGGATAAACTGGAGGAAGAGTGACAGTGAGGAAGTCAGGGAGAAGAGAATTATGATACAAATGCTTGTGTTTGAATGTGCCAGTGACATTCCCTTGGGTTTCTTTTAAATGTCTTCATAGTGTATCCCTAAGTACAGTCAAATAAAAGGTGACAAAAGCTCAGACAACAGAACAAAGGCGCCAGGCTAATTTTGTGCACACATTGCAAGGAATAAACTACAGGGTTTCACTCCCCTGTTTCCAAAGAGAGCGTATTTCAGGAGTCAAGATGGATGCATCCCGGTTTGCACTTAGATCTTACTAATTATTTAGACTTTGAAAAGAAACAGCAACCCAAATCCAAGTGCTGCAGTGAAGCTTAGCACCAGACTTTGTATACCTGAGGCCTTGTGAAAGAGGAAGGCTAGCTGACCTCAGAGGTGTGGAGAAGGCTTCTCATGACCGGGAAGCCAGGCAGGAGTCACATGCAGCCTTCTGCACAAAGGAGGTGGACGCCGAAGCGTTGTGAGAGGTCTTTCAGCTTGCCTTCCCTACCAAAGTATGAGTATATGCATTTTACGGAGGGTGAGTATTGTATTGGGAGAGTCGATCACAAACTCCTTAGCCCATTTCAAATAGAAAGCACTCAGACTTGAAAGGAAAAGGACTCTAGTTATATTACTTTCAGGAGCCCTTGAATGAGGGAACCACAAAAATCCATCTGATTTTAAAGAAAACGCTCACTATCTCAGCCCCTACCCTCGCCTTCCTCATTTGTAAAATGATGATTTTTTTTCGATTCTCTGAACCCCTCCCAGCATTAAAAGTGGATAGTTTTAGTGTTCAGTAAGTACAGGCTAATGCCTTTCATTTCCACTAGTTCTAAGAGGATCTGATTGAATCAGTCCAAATTGACAAACAAAAAGATCTATCTGTCACTTTCCAAATATGTGCTACTCCTGAGCCTTTGCTCAGCATTTCTCAAAGTGTGGTCCCTGCACCGAGGATCTTGTCATGGCCTAAAGTGAAGATGATCAGCCTTCCCCTGTCCTAACCACTTACTGAATAGAAAGAAATTCTGGAAGTGGGCCCCAGCCATCTGCATTGAAACAAGCCTTCCTGGTGACTTTTGTGCTTGTTCAAATCCTGGGACCATTTGCTGAAGCTGTCCTGGCTGCCTGGAATGCCTTTTTTTTTTCTTTTTTTTTTTTTTTAGGTCTTTTTGAGACTTAGGTCAAATTTTACTCTCTGCAAGAAGCCTTGCCAGCATCCCCCAAATAAAATTAAGTTCTCTTTTCCTCCCATTTCAGAACATTTGCCTTCTACCCTGTCAAAGAACTTATTAGAACTGCCTTGCAATGCTGTATCTGTATCTTTGTCCAAGATGTCTGTGGAGCCTGACAGGGTGTGGTAGGCAGCCTCTAAAATGGCTCCCAATGATCCCCATCTGTTGATAGTCATGAGGTGTGTATTCCCCTCCTTTTGAATGTCGGTTGACTTATTTCTGTGGCAGAACTGATGGGATGCCAGTTCCAAGATAATGTACAAAGAAACTGACATCCATGTTGGTAATGTTGTCTTACTTGTCCTTCCTCTCTCCCTTTCTTCTTCTCTTCTTCCTCCTTGTCCTTCTCTCTCTCCTCCTGTCACTCCTTCCCTCTCTCCCCATTCCTCACCCACCAGCCCAGCTACCATATAAACAAGCTCAGGCTATCTTGGTAGGGAGGCCCTGGCAGATGAGAGGCCACATGGAGAAGTATGGAGATGGCCCTGAGGAAAGGCACCTGTGAGTGAGCGTATAAATGGGTCCTTCCTTGAGTTGAATCTTGAAGTGACCACAGCCCCTGCCCACACTTTGACTTGTGGCCTTTGGCAGTGGGTGAGCTAGACACTGAGTTAAGCTGCTTCTCCATTCCTGAGCCCCAGAAACTGTAAGATAATAAAAGTTTATTGTTTAAGTTGCTAAGTTTTGGAGTGATTTGTTATACAGCAGTAGAGAACAAAATACATCGGACTGGCATGTTCTTATAGTCTCCAAAGCACATAATGGGATGCTTTGCTCATAATTGTTTATTATATGATTGTTGGAATCTGAGGAATGTTGCCTTGAGAAATTTTCAAGAGTGGCTAGTTTCTAGGTTTAGAAGGGATGTATTCACTGTCAGTCCCAGGCAACATATGTTGAATAAGTTATAGGAAAGGAACAAAAATAGTGACGGTTAGGGGAACCTAGAATGAAAGGAAGAAGGGGAAAACGTGGGATAAGTTTGAGAGAAATTCAAGTAAGCTTCTGGACTGAGTTTTCCTGCAGTTGTTCTCAAACTTGAGGAAACAAGATGTTTTAAAAACCATTTGAAGAATATTGAGGCCCAACGACCCAAATAAATATCCATAATATGATAGAGAAATCCCAAAAGTGCCAAAACGTCAGCCAGAGGCCACCATTTGAAAACCAAGTGCAACAATGAAGAGTCTGAGTTTGGATCTAGCCAAGACAAGTATCCAGATGGCTCTGCCTCACATCTCTTCTTTTTTTCCCATGATGTACCTTTGTCTCAACGCCCTGACATTCCTATGTTCTCATCATCAGCTCCCAACTTTGCCTTGACTAATCTTCTGAAAGGAAGAACACCAAATCACATGGGACTTGGGAGTAGCTGGAACTCAGTCTTCCTTCTAGTGTACACAGTCTGTCTCCTGCTGGCTCATGCACCTCTGGTTTTTCCCCTTATCTGCAGGAGGGTGTTAGTTCCTAAGACAAAAGAGAGGTTGTTGAAGACTGGCCAGCAGCCCCCACATGCTCACAGGACCAGAAGCTTGTCCACAGCATGATGACATGCTGTTCATTCTACCCTTCAAGTAGAAATGCTCCTTGGGTGCTTCTGAATGCTACTGTTGGCTCCTTCCACCCCTGCATGCATGCGCACATGCACACACATGCACGTGTGCACACATACATACATACCCAAGCTCACAGGAGTGTAAAGCATTCCTCTGAAAACTTGAATCACAGAAAGAGTGCAGCCAGCTGGAACCAGCGGTGGAACATCCTTCTCCTGGTACTTCAGGACATAATGGAGACTGACCTCAGAGATTGCTGACTGGGTGAAGCATGAAGACTTTAATTTCAAATGAGCTTGTCTGCACTTTGCTTGAGAAAACTCTTGGCTTGGATGACACCTAATATAATATGGTTTATTTGGTGTAAGTGCAAGTATTTTTCTTTTCATTTTAATTTTCTCATTTCCTGAACACAGGGCTTTCTTTCTGAGGATTGTTTCATCCCACTCTTGTTGTCATGTTTGGCTGCATTTTGAAGAGTAAAAAATTGTTTAAGAGAAAGGCTCAATTAAGTTTTATATATTAGCTTGGCGACTGCCTGTGTTACTTAACCAAAGAAAAAGCCAAGTAAAACTATATAATTCTGTGATTCAAGGCACAGCACTTTGGAATAAGTGTCGGACAAAATTGTTTCTCTTACCATCTGAGAGGTGGCCTCAGCCAGCTTTTTGGAGTTTGGAGAGATTTTGAAGTTGTTGCTTTACAGAAACTGTGATCTTATTGGGGAGATCCTCTGGGCTCTCTGGGCTGCAGTTTCTCACTTGTTCCTTTCTCCACATGCCTGCTTCACCCTTCCCAGCAAACTCTCCTTCTGAGGGCATTGGGAAGAAATGGCCATCTCCCCTCACTCCTTGGGCTCTCCCCACTGAGAAGGAAAATGTGAGATGAGAGCCCCACATGGCTCAGTGTGGTGAGTTGGTGGGTAACATTGCTCACCTGAGACCAGTTTCTCCTGAATTCTCACTGGAATCCGAGTCATGCTATGTCCCAATGGAAGTAAGTTAGATTAGATAACTAATTCTCTACAAATATCTCTTTCCCCTGTGGATTTACCTGAATCTACATTTTGAAGGAAGACATAAAACCATATTGGCCTCTGGTCCAAGAAGTTATTTCTAATACATTTATTAGGTATTAATAGTTCTAGTAGTAAAAATAATACCTTGATCCCTCTTCCACTCTTTCATCGGTGTCTCAACTGGTTCAGTGACCAAAGGACTACAACTAACACTGTCTTTGGCCACTCCAGCTCTGAGGGTTCATTCTAGCTCCTCAGCCTGCTTGTCCTAACCCTGTCCAAGTTTGGTTCATTTGGTCTCCGAAATACTGAGGTGGGTTCTGTTCTTCCTCATCTGAAACTTATTCTTGCTGAGGAAGATGCTGGGCGTAGTAGGCAGGGCCAAATAATGCTGGTGCATGGCAATGACATTTGAAGAGCCAGTGCTGCCCAGCCCCTGGCTCCTCCCTCTGTTTATCCTTTTGTCAACTTGGAAGACATTTTCCAGGGTAGAAAAGCCACACATTCCTGGTATAATTTATAGACTACTGTTAAGCAGATGGTATAAGTGGTTTATTTTTAAGGAGGTTATTACTGGTCACAAAACTTCAAGTCAGCTATTTGCAAGGAACCCTTATGAAGGAAGCCCCTGTTTGTGGCATCCACCCTCAAGAGCATCTGACAGAGGGCTTACTGTACTTTTGTGCCCAACCACACTTAATCCATTTATAAGACCCCTTTGTATGAGATGCCTTACCAGAGGAAATTAATGTAGGATATTGCAAACAGCTCTTAAGAATGTCTTTTCTATAGAAGAACTGTGTAGTTCTGAGAGCAAAGTGGGCTCCCTCCCTACATTGTTATGACTTGACATCTCCAGCATCGAATGTTTCTAGCCAGTTATAATAAGAAAAGCCTAGATTTTTCACTGTTGTGGAAACCACAGTAGAAGAAAGCTATTCTAATATCTATTCACTTACTCTCCTCCTGGAAATATAAATGTATTTATGAAATGGGTCCAAGTTTGGGGAAGAGAAGTGGCAGTGCTTAAAAATCATGCAGTGAAAAATTGCAAGTTCAAGATGACAATGGCCAGTCATGTGGACAACAGAAGATAAACGTGCCTTACAGGGATGAAGACATTTTCTCACCCAGTAGTAAATTTTAGATTTTGGATTTCTGGGAATGAAAACAAATTTTTAAAGTTAAAAACTGACAGCAGATGCCAACTTTGAGGGGTTTTGTTTCATAAGTAGGGCATCATAAAGAAAGCAACTACCATCTTCAATTTCATCATCCTATAAAATAAAAGACTGATGGTGTGATATAAAAAAGAACTAAGACGGGCAGCCCTGGTGGCACAGTGGTTTGGCACCACCTTCGGCCCGGGATGTGATCCTGGAGACCCAGGATCGAGTCCTGCATCGGGCTCCCTGCATGGAGCCTGCTTCTCCCTCTGCCTGTGTCTCTGCCTCTCTCTCTCTCTTTCTCTGAATAAATAAATAAATAATCTTAAAAAAAAAAAAAGAAGTAAGACATAATCTCATAAAGAACTATTCTTTAATAAGCCTGTCTGTATGTAAAATGTCATTACAGGGGGCTTTGTTTTTTCATTCCACAACAGACCATGAACTTGTCTTTACTGGCTGGCCCCACTTCAAAACCTGGTGCAGGGAGCCACTGCTCCAGACGTTACCGTGTGTCATTGTGGAGTCAGATGACCTGTGGTCATGTCTGTGCCTTGTCACGACTGGGTGTGTGGTCTTGGGCAGGGTATTTCTCAAGTTTCGTCTCTGCTTGTATATAATATGGATAGGAGTGATCACACTCTTAATAAGACAGGAGGATTTCATGAGACAAGGAATAGGGACCAGTGCATTATGAGTGTACAGAACTTGGTGGGACTGACATACCCCTCTGGACCATTCCAAGGACAGACTTGAGGCAGAAGCGTCCACAGGAGTTGACATTAGAGGAGCACTTTTTTTGTTTTGTTTCTTTGCTAAAATCACCTGGATTTCATCATTTACATTTATAAGCAAAACATGTAGCAGATAACATAAATTTGGAAGAAAAGAAACAGTATCTAATGCAAATGCCAGTATAGAAAATGGAGTTCATAGTGTCAAAGCTTATTACTTTTCAAGAAGAGACACATAAGATCTGGGTAATAGACACAAACTGGTCTCGGAGAGCTGTTTCTGTGGTCAGCTAGAGCGAGCCCAGTGCCCCTTAATCCTTAGGTACAAGAGTGCTCCTTCCACCATTTATTTTCTTGTTCTGATTTTGTCATCCTTAGTCAACTTCTGACTAATAATTTGCCTTACCAGATAATTCTGCTTGGAGCCTCATTCCCCCTGGCCTCCATCCTTTCTACCTACCTGACAAACTTCCTAATCATCCTTCAAGATGGCCTCTTTTAAAAAAGATTTCTTTGTCTGCCATTTTCCCAATTCCTTTTCATTGATTTTTTTTTCCTTAATCTTTTTCCATGAAATTGTGAGATCTTGAAAAGCTGATTTGGCATTATATTACTGGGAGGAGTTAACTTCTTTCCTAGGTGCAAAGTAAGGACTTAACAGATGCCTGTGGGCTGGATATTGTCATAATTACATTGAATGAATGAAGAGCAGTTTGTAGGTGAACAAGAGTTAGTCTGCATTTTGTAGCCAAGTAATGTGGAAGAGCCATTTCTGGGGGGAAATGTTCATGTATTTTTAAACTGTTGTGAAAAGAGTACTTTCTTACAGGGAGGAAGTTACTGAACACCAATCAGGCGATCATACCAACAGCAAATGCCATTTATTGAGTGTGCACTATGTGTTGATGCTCTTTCAAAGTAGCTTACCTGCATTATCTTCTTAAATGCTGTAGTCATCCCATTAGGTTGTTATCATCCCTGCTTTACAGGTGATAAACTGAGGTTTAGAAGGGTTATAAAATCCCGTAGGTCACGTGGGTGCTGGGTAGTGGAGCTGGGACTCGGACCCAGGTCTGATTCCAAAGCTTAGGTGCACGTTCATGCCACCACAATGCCAAGTTAACATCCACCACCCTGTATGGTGCTCTCAGAGCAGCAGAGAGCAACACCACAGAGTTTGAAGTCTCTGAGACATGTTTTTGCACAAGCATACGCTTCACAGGAATGTGTCTTTAGAAATACATGGAACTGTTATAGCTGGAGAGATTCTGAAAGTTTGCTGATGGATGAGATTATGTATTTGGGTACTTGGGAAGACTTTTATGGGGATGAAATTAATTTTTCAGCAGGCAAAAAGAAAAAAAACCTTACAGGTATAAATGTGTGGCATAGAAGGAGAAATTGTAGACTCAGCCTAAAACAACTCCAATTAATTTGTATGTGAAGAGCTCAAACCCTCTATGAATCTTACCTTGTGGCAAAGAACTATGCCCAATTGCAAAAATGCTAAGTTGCCAGCATTCTCCCCTAAAAGAAATGCAGAAAATGGGCTCAGTTCCAGTCTGTTCATTAAAGATCTAGTTTTTTTTTTCTTTTTTCCCCCACAAACTTAATAAACAAACAAGAAGATTAATGTATTTTTCTCAGCAAGAATTTCTTCACTGAAGGACTATTGACTAGCTTTGAAAAATCTGTATTTATTAATGAAAACACATTGTTAATTACACCACTGATTGTAATCTTCTATTAATTCCGAAGTCTAAGAGGTGCCTGTTAACCGGAAACAACACAATTTAGGAAATAAACCACAACAAAATCCTGGAAGAATAAAAGTACTTTGCCACAAATGCTTTTTGACCTCTTATCATCCCTTTAATGTTCTCTAACTTTCTTGAAGACTGAGTTTGTGTTGACTATTACTTTTATATTATCCACAGTTTCCTGCGGTGGTTGAACTGGATTGAATTCTCATCTTCTTGGAATTGATCCGAATATCAGTTTCCTTTGAAGTCAGTTTTAACTTTGCTTCTGAAGTAGCAGAGGAAGATCAGGATTATTTCCCCAATTTTCTTGACCATAGCTGTTCCTGGCATATTTTAACATGCAACACCTGCCTTTTTGGTTTTAAAGCCATTCCAATGAGCTGAGAGTCTGACTGTCTTGAACAGAGAAAGATAAATACTGAGTATATGATCTTACTTATATGTGGAATCTAAAAAAGATGAGCTTGTGAAAATAGGGTAGAATAGTGGTTACTGGGGACTTGGAGGATGTGGGTATTATGGGTATTGTGGAGATGTTATCTAAAGTTACAAAAAATAAATAAAGTTACAAACCTGCAACTAGTAGGGAAATGTGTTCTGGAGGTCTAATGCACAGCATGGTGATTATACAAGACTGCGTTATAAACTTCAAAGTTGCTAAGAGACTGGATCTTAATTGTTCCTTGTACAAAAAAGGAATAATTATGTGATATGATAGAAGTGTTAGCTAATGCTACAATGGTAATTATATTGCAATATATAAATGTATCATATCAACACATCATACATCATAAACATACATGATGTTATATGTCAATTATATCTCAATTAAAAAAATTAAAAAATTCTGAGAAAGAGTGGCTTGAGGGGTGTCTGTGTAGCTTAGTCGGTTAAGTGTCTGCCTCTTGATCTCAGTTCAGGTCTTGATCTCAGGGTTGTGAGTTCAGGCCCCACGTTGGGCTCCACACTGGGCATGGAGTCTACTTAAAAAAAAAAAAAAAGCGTCTGGCTTGATATCTGTATGTGGCATGGCAAAATGTAATTTTAACCTTTAAAGACAAAAGAATACCCTTTATCCTCTACTGTCCTGATTTCTTTAGGGGATAAAGATTAATTAATTGCAAGGGGAAGAAGTGTGCTGCCTGTAATTATGTGGTATGTGTAAGAAAAGACTAGGTCAAGTACATGAACACAGATTCTTTTATAAAACAAGACCTGACTTGGGTGAATAAAAGCAACACTGGGAATCAGACCACAGAAAGAAACCAACCTAGATGTCTCTACGTTTTGTTATGAAAGTAACAATAGCATGAAATCACTTTTTTAAAAATTCAGAGACAACCTACACTTATTCTCAGTTAGAACTCATTATTGGTCCCTGGTTGAACTTTAGAAAGATTTAAGCTGAAGGAAACCAAGTGTTCAGAATGCGCCAGCAAAATTCTCCTTAATTTAATGATTGGGAAAGAATGGGATCAGAAGGTTAGATGTAGCATCGAGTCCTTTAAAAAAAAAAATCTTAAAAGGCCACACACCATCACATCGACCGGGAGTAGGTATAACACTGACTTCTTTCAACAGAATTGGGTAAATATTTGACCTCCAATGTCATTACAGTTAATGTATATTCTGGACCTCAGAGGACATTGAGACGGAAGCTGTGCTATCCGATTGGCTCCCTCCTAGCCTTTGCTTGCTTGGAAAGACTGATAATATACTTTGTCCTTAACTTGGTGCAGTTCAATTCCTTGCTGTTCACTAGCTAAAATAATAATGATCTCATCCATTGACGATTTAAGTTCATGTGATTTGCAAATAATAATAATAATAATAATAATAATAATAACTTCTGGGTTAATTATTAACTCTCAGAAAATATTCAGGGCTAGTGCCATCCCTTTAGCTATTCCTGAGAAGAGGAGATTGAGATGTGGCTGGTGCATACACGAGAATGTCCCATAAAATAAAAGTTGATTACAATTACATTAATATTCCTAGGACTTGTCTCTCTTGTAATTCCCTATAAGGATGCAACAGACTCCCCTGTGTTAAATTACTCATTCTGATAACTATGTGAGAAGAAGATGCACAGATGGTATGTCTGAGAATGGCATCAAAGCATTTAAAATGCTCATTGGCAACATATCGCATATTTACATGTGAGTGGAAAGTCATCTTTTGGCTACATTAATGCTGCAAAAATAAACACACTTTGGTCTCTGATGCAAAGTTTAAAGTTCTCATGGCAATATTTGTTTCTTCACTTTGCTTCCCAGGTACAATAAAAAAGTCAACATTTATCAGTCCACTGCATGTATTAAACACTCACTGTGTGTTCAGCTTCAGGTGCTATGGAGCCTTAGAGAGAAAGACATTCAAGGACTTTATAGTTTAATGGGGGAGAAGGAGAAAACACAAATGTGTACATGTAAGCAAGCAGGGCTGGAGGTGTATAAACATACACACAGTCCTGACCATCTGTGCAGAGATAGAGGCAGAAATTGACTGCAAGCATAAAGGTGGGTGGAAGGAGGCAAGCGCCTGGAATGAGGTGAGCACCTTGTTTTGTTGAGGCTGTGTTGGGCTTTGAACAGAATTTGCTTTCCATCTCTCAAAAAATCGAGGAGTAATATACATGAATAGAATATTTCATTCCATTTGTGGGGTAACTGGTCGGGTCTGTGGGATTTGAGGGGAGTGTATTTGGAGTGCAGGCAAATGCCCGTGGCAGTGGTTCTCAAAGTGGGCTCCAGACCATCGGCATCAGCATCCCTGGGGTGCTTGTGAGAAACCCAAATTATAAGGCTCCACCCCAGACCTACTGAGTGGCAACTGGCAGTGGGGCCCGGTACCCCGTGTTTTCATAAGGCCTCCAGGGCACTCGGATGCTCACTGGAGCCCAAGAGCCACTGCTCTGTGCGGTGGCTGAGTCTGAGTTCTGAGCAAGGGTAGTATGCTGTTGACATGGCAGGTGCAGAAGCCAGCCAATGTCCACACGAGGCATTCTAGATGACAGAGCAGCTGGTGAGGAGGGGGTGGTTAGTGAAGGCCTCAAGGCTCCCCCCAGAAACTTTAGGAGGCAACTTTGAGCCCTCTGACATATATCTCAGAGCTCCATTCTGAGTTAATGTCTTCAGAGAATTCTAACTTTTGCATTTCCTGACTTTTATGAGCATGTTGAGTGTTGTAATTCCATGAGGCTTTTAGATGTAATTTCCTTTGCTTTTAAGGAAAAGATGAGATGGTGGGGAGGGGGATTTTTAGGAGAGGAGTGGTGGCTGGTAGTGAGATGGTAAAAACAGGGAAACCATTTTCAAAAGAAATAAAAAAGTTATTCTTTCAAGACATTGCTACAAAGCCTGTATATATATATATACTGAAACAATAGAATAACAATAAGAAAAGCTAACATTTATATAGCTTTGAGGATGTGCCAGGCATGTTCTAAAGTGCTTACATATATTAATTCATTAATCTTCACAGCAGCTTCTGAGGTAGGGTCTATTTTTATTCCCTGGTGATAAATGGGGTAACTATCGCACAGAGAGGGTAAGAAACTTGCTCAGGGTCACACAGCTAGAGCTGGAACTAGGACTCAGGCTTTCATGCTGTATTTTGAACCCTTACACTATTTTATACTGTAAGAACTTAAACACTGGATGACAAGTGTTCTCTATTTTAAAAGAGTGACTCGTTCTGAATTGTTTGGCATTTGAGAATTAGGCTTCAGGGCCTGATGATTTTCTTATTTAATTTTCTGGTTGGCCAGCCAAGTATTTCCCAAGTCTACCCGGTTCTCACAGAAGGTAGCCGAAGCTAACTTCTGGGTAGAGTAAATCAGTTACAAAATAAAGGTTAGGCTCAGTGCCCAGAGCAAAGCTTGAAAAGACACTGGAATGATCTCCCTTCAGCCCAGAACCATTTAGCTTGGCTTCAGCAACCCCTGAGGGCTTAGGGAGCTCCTAGAAGCCTGGGTCTGCTCCTGAGTGCAGGAAGAGGGGCTTCCATGGGGTGGAGGGAATTAGAGGAAGGTGAAAGGAAGGCCTTGGCCAGTTTGTTGATAGGATCTTGTCCTCTATGGGTCATTCTTTGAACAGACAGTGGTCACCATTTTTTGGTGAAGAGCATGGGCTTTGGAGTCAGATGACCACCTGGGTTTGAGGCCTGACTCCTTCACTTACAAAATGCAGATCATATTTGTGATTATCTTCATGTTGTTGAAATGATTAAATAAAGGCTACACTTAAAGCTCTTTACACAATACCTGGCACAGAGCAAGCACTCAAGTGCTAATTCTTCTTTCTTCTTGTTTACTCATCTCCTGCTACATGCCTGGCACTGTTCTATAAGCTTTTGAGAGCACTAATGACCAGGTAACACTACTGCTTGCGACAACACTATGACCTAGATATCTACCATTTTGCAGGTGAGGAAACTGAGTGTGAATGGGGTCATTTTCCCAAAGTGATATAAGCAGGGAGGGGCGCAGTGAGGCTTTCTCCATGTAGAGACTGCGTCCCCATTGGGTGGCTCTGCCGTTGCCTGTTCCACAGATAGACATGGCCCTACAGGCACTTGCACTAGATTGAAATAGTTGGCTGCAGGGTCCTGGAGAAACCACCACTGAATTATAGCCTTGTTCACACTTTTAAAAAGGCTGGATTTGAAGCAGCTTTTAATCACTTTACTCATAAACTTCTACCGCTCTGGGGGAGTCTTCCCCATAGATTGTCTTATGGATACATCAGCAATCGTATGACACAGTGCCTTAAAGACACAAACAAGAAATGTTTGCTGGGACCTGTGAGTTGCTTGTCATTTTCTGTCCATGCGAGTGATTGATAAATGGTCTGAGTCACATATGAGTTGCTTTCTGAGGGTATGAAAGTAGACAGTCACGTTCCCTGACACTTGTCATACCTTCTGTCACACTGTCACTATCACACTGACATCATAAACTTGGAGCTCTCTGCTCGGTGTTTACATATGAAGGACCAGCTAGTCCAAAGTGGGAGAAAGGGACTGTATGTCAGGGTCCCCTCTGACCTCTGACCTCTGCTCAGGCCTGGGTTCCTATCCGTGTCATTGCCAGGCACACCACTAAACCTCATGTTGCTACAAATCTAATTTGCTATTCTATGTTCCTCAAGCAGGAGGTTTGGATTTCTTTAGTAGATTGATTTCTTCTCCTGGTGCCTTACTGCATCCACGTCAGACAAGGCAGGCCAGGGACCCCAAAGTAGGTATCTTCGATGTGTTGTGAGAGACTGAAATTCAGGAGTGTATTAATGGGCCATTAGCTCATATATGTGCATGTCTTAATGCTATTTACACAGTAAATCTTTTGACCTTATAAGATTTACTTTAAAGTATACTGTATGCCAAGAAAATAAAGAAGCAAGAAACAAAGTTTACAGTATCAATAACTACATAAACCTAAAAATAGAGACTGTACTTGACTTTTAGGTAACAGGTTGAAACATCTATGGTGGCCAATATTTGATATTTTTGACCTATAGAAAACAGAATTATCTTGGGGGACAATGGAGTTAAAATGAGGCAAGAAAGGAAAAGATTCTAAACTAGCAAAATGGAAGCCCTGTCCCACTTCCCATGTGTTATCAAGACAAGTGATAAACTGAGGGATTTTAGCTAGAAAATTTAGCAATATCTTTATTGGGGAGGGGTGGGAGATCTTTATAATTCAGGAAAGATAAGTTTGATAAGACAAAATATTAGAGGAAAAATATTATCAGGGGCACTGACTTAATCCATTTGAATGATTCTTGGTTTTCTTATCTGTAGAATGGGAGCACAGTGCTGGATAATTCAATGTGAAGAGTCTGAAACCTAATAGACACTTGAAATAGGCATGGGATTTGGAAACCAACCCTGTGAGTCAGGAACCTCCACAGTCAATAGAAAATCCTTTTTGAAGATGTATGGATTAGGCCAATCGATTTGGAATTGGTATCTTTATATATGTTTCCAGGGCCTGTTTAAAAGCTTGACATTAAACAGAAGCATTCCTGAGTTGCTGTATTCCAGAGGATTTTAGATACACAGATTTCATGGCCATCATCCAAAAAAAAAAAAAAAAAATCCATTTGTAGCTTTGACCACAAATAGAAGGTGATTCTTGTTATCATCAGAACATCCAAAAACATTTTCCCACATCTCAGAGTGACAAAGGGCATAGAACACACTCTTACCCCCTTCAGAGAATTCCAAGGAGCTATGGGGCTGTGGGCAGAGAGGGAGCCTTTTCTGGGCAGTTAACAAGCCAGTCAGGTGAGAGCATTTCACAGATGCATAGGAGAAGAGCAAAGTCTCCTTGGCAATATCATGATAACGTCTATATTTTTGAGGATGTCCATTGACAAGGACTAAAGTGAATTCTTCCAATGAGAGTGTGATCCCTATTCAAGGAAGAGGCACAATGCTAGTAGATAACATTTTCCAAATACCAAGAACATGCCAGGTACTCTTTCAGATATTTAAAAGCATTCATTCTCTTAATCCTGATAACTCTGTGAGTTCAATATGGCTTATACAGTTGATAACAGTGAGGCCCAGCTGGGGAAGTTGGTGGTCCACACAGAAATGGATTAGGAAAGCTAGATAACCCTGGGTTCAGTTAAGAGAAACTGAACAAAGAACAGAATCTTTAAGTTAGGAATAGTGAGAGGAAATTCAAGTTTCTATCCTAGTCTCACTGTGAATCTTTTTGGGGGGGGGCAGAGGGAGAGGGGGACAGAGTCTCAGACAGGCTCCCAGCTACACTTGGAGCCCCACATGGGGCTCAATCTCATGATCCTGAGATCATAACAAGAGCCGAAATTAAGAGTCAATTGCTTAATGGACTGAGCCAGGTGCCCCGCACTATGATTTGTTTAGCAGAACAATGACACTAGGGGACCCCTGGGTGGCTCAGCAGTTTAGTGCCTGCCTTTGGCTCAGGGCGTGATCCCGGAGTCCTGGGATTGAGTCCCCACATCGGACTCCCTGGGTGGAGCCTGCTTTTCCCTCTGCCTGTGTCTCTGCCTCTGTGTCTCTCATGAATAAATAAATAAAATCTTAAAAAAGAAAAAAAAGAACAATGATACTATATGTCATTTAATTATATTACACACACATTCACACACATTCTCACTCTCAGCTACTCTGTTTGTTGTCTTCATAAACCCTAAGCATCTTTCCCGGGGCTGTTAGCTGCCAGGTAGCTGGATGAGTGTGGCAGCTACCTGGCAAGTGAAGAGTGAAAGTGCAGTGTAAGGGCAGGGTTTGGTGTTGTCTAGACCTGGGTTCAAATCCCAACTCCGCCACTCATCGGCTGTGTGACTCCTAATCAGCTGTGTGGCCCAAGTCAACTGCCTGACTTCACCTGTAAGGAAAATAGGTTTAATAATACCTGCTTCAAACAGCTTCAGGGAGGTTTAAATGAGATCATAGGTATTAAGTGGTTAGCGTAGTCCCTAGCACATAGCATATGCTTAGGAAACAGTGACAATAGTAGCTCTTTCAAATCTCCTAATGAGGGAGGCCTTTTACAATTCTCACATTTCTAGGTTTGACTGGGGTGTGACACTCCATAAACTTGCGCCTCAAGGTATTGCACTGGACCCAATAGATGAAATATATTTAAAGTAGTGAACTTGTTCATTATCTTGCCAATTTTATGGGCCAATGAATCAGGAGCTACACTGATTGTGGAAATACAGTGATAAAGGCAGTGCTACCAAGCTCAGAGTTTTGGTAGGGCCAGTCTTCCCAGAGATGCCTCCACTGGGTTTCTTTTTCCCCATTTGCTTTTCTACTTCTGTGCATGAAGCCAGAGCTATGTGTATTTTTGTTCCCAGTGTTCTCATATGTTGATTTTTTTCACCTACTAAAATGTAGTGAGCTTAAGAAAAGTTCAATTAAAATGAAACATAAATATTTTCTTTCTTACTGTGTCATTAAAAACTCTCTCCCCCACTCCCTGTAGTTACTTGGCACCTGCCCAAAGGAAACATTTTTCCCTCTTGGCCCCCAGTGTTTAAAGCTTAGAGGAAACAGATCTGCTTAGTCTGTCTCGACAGGATCCTTACATGGGGAGAGGAACAGAGGTTTCCAAGGACTGGAAAACAGAGTACAAAGTAGGAAAGCAAGCGAAGAGGAAAAAGATGGCAAACACAAGCAAAAAGAGGGAGCATAGGAAACATCCATTCTAGGCTTTTCTATGAAATTGGTTTCCAGAAGATGGCATCTTATCTCAGGTTTTCTGCATCAGAGGGATAAAGCTCACTGTTAGGTGATGACCTTCCTTCTTCCAGAAGACAGTCCAAGACAGCATTATTCCTGGTTATTTCTGATGAGTTCTACTGTTATCCAACGTAGCTAGTATTTCAGGTTCATGCTATCAGGTGATAAATCCTCTTCACCAGCCACGGTGGCGCTAATGTTTATTGAGCAGTTACTATGTGCTATGAAGTTAACAAGGATTAGTTTCTTTAATCCTCAAAGAAAATCTTATGAGCTAGATATGATTATAACCCCAATGTTAAAGATGAGAAGTCTGAGGTTTCGGGAGGGCGGTGGAGGCTGGATTCACATCCCTGTTATTGGACCCCTGAACCCTGTGCCCTGTTTCATATTCTGTAGCACACTCTATGTTCTCAGACACAGCTCCAAAGCTCTTCCCACTAGCATTCTTCTCTTTTCTCTTCCTCCCTAATCTTCTGCCTTTCCCTCTTTCCATGAAACCTCCCTGCCCACCCCCCACCCCCCCACGTTAGGTTCTCTTTTGTAGGTGGTGGATCATCCAGTTCTATTTCCTCTCACAGGGCTAAGGTATTCCTACTAGGCATCTTTTCAATAGTTACTAATCCAGTGAAATCACTATCAGTCTCCACAGAAAAATCAAAGAGCAAACTGCTCCATCTAGAGTTTCATTTTGCAAGTAAGTTGTTTTGTTCCACATAATGCCTTCCTCCCGTCCTCCCCAGAAGCCTTTGCCTTGTTTAAACATTAGGCTTTCTATTCCAGGTTGGGCCCAAAATAAACTGATCTATGGTGGCGTGCACAGCCGGTGGCTTCCTGTAGATGTTTGGAGGGCAGCACATTTCTTTTCATCCTCTTTTCTAAACAAATATATCTCTGTTTCAATCTTTCTTCCTAGGGAACAGCTCTTCCCTTCTTCTTTTCATACTCTGAACTCTTCCCCCGCCCCCCTTTCTTTTATCCATTAGCTGCTTCAATGTCTGTTCTGCTCACTTTAAAACAATACAATGACTACTGAAGTTAGAGTGAGTTCTCGCTTTACACTGTGCTCGCTTGCAGTGGTGTAACCTCACATTCATGTAGACAAATTTCACCCAGAAAAGTGACAGAGGGGCAGCTGAATTCCAGGTAAGGGTTTTTTTCTGATCTTCATTTATTGAGGAGGTCAATACATTTGTAGAGGACATAGAATTTTTTGCTTTCAATATCCAGTTCCAAATAAGAGAAGTCCTTGACTCTCAAAAGCAGTGGTTGCTAAGACCCTCAAAAGTGATTGAGTTAAAAAAAAAAAAAAAAAAGCTCCCTGAGCAGACTGTCTTCCTGTGGTTACATATGATCATACTGTCTTTCCTTATGAGGTACATTGCTTAGCTGTGTGATTATGAGTAATCTCTGTATGCCTTGGTTCCCTCATCTATGAAATGAGGGTAATCAAAATCACTACTTCATAAGGTTGTTATGAGGAAGGAATTACAAATCTATCTTAGAACTTTACTTAACATTGGAAGTTTAAATTGTTATCTATTATTATCATTCACTTAAAATGCTAGACCTCTTCTTTCTTATCTTACTGATATTACTTTACCCACCTGCCTGCCTGCCATCCTACCATCCTTCATAATGAATATATTTATTTGGTACCTAATACGTGCCAGAAACTGTGCTGGGCTCTGGAACACATTGGTAAGCAAAAAAGACATCAAGTCTCTACCTTCCTGGATCTTATAGTCTAGTGGGAAGGCAGGCAAAAATTCAACAGTCATACAAGATCATATAAATGGCCTGTGATACATTCCATGAAAGGTTCATGAGCTGGTTGATGGTGCCAAAGGAACTTAGAACATGGGGATCTGGCCCCACCAGGGAGGAGAGGGTTTTCCTCAAGCATCCCTCAGGAGCTGATACGGGTTAAGAGCTAAGAGGTGTGTAGGAAACAGTGTTGCCAACCAGGGAGGCAGGAGTGTTCCAGACAGGGAAATCTGGGTGATGAGAGCAAAGCCAGCCGAGGAGGGAGGAATGTGATGCAACAAGAAGAAGGAACAGAGTGGGAGACACAGATTATGCACACAGAGCTCTCTGGGCCAAACCTGGGATATAGCACACATTGAGTAAGTCTTTGGAGCAATAGGGAGCCAGAGGAAAAAAAAAAATTATTTATTTCTTAAATTCCAGTATAATTAACATACAACATATTACTTTCAGGTGTCTAATATAGTGAATGAATAATTTCCCTACATTACTCCGTGCTCATCATAAGTGCATTCTTAATCCGGTTCCCCTATTTGACCCATCACCCATCTTCCCTTCCCCCTCCCCTCTGGCAACCACCAGTTTGTAGCCAGATAAAGGTTTTTTTTTTTTTTTTTAATATTTTATTGGTTTATTTGACAGAGAAAGAGCAAGAGCACAGGTAGGAGAAGCTGCAGGCAGGGGAAGAGGGAGAAGCAGGCTCCCTGCTGAGCAGGCAGCCCAACATGGGCCTGGATCCCAGGACCCTGGGATCATGACCTGAGCCTCAGGAAGATGCTTAACCTACTGAGCCACCCAGCTGCCCCAGAGAAACGTTTTAAGATAGATTTTCTGTGTACGTGTGAGGTACTCTGATTTTAGTAGTAGCATTTGAATTTCTAAAAGATTAGTGTGAATGAATGAATTAGAGTAAATGAATTCTGTGAATTAATGTGAAGAGTGGCCTGGGTGGGGGGGGTTTGCTAAGCAATGGAAGGCTATTGCAGTCATTTACGACAGGGATGATGTCAACATGGAGGCCAGTGTGGGGGATGTGCATGGATGTGAGGTCATTTAACAATTAAAATCCTTGGAGACCGATGAGGTTGGGGTTGGGAGAGCCGGGTGCCTTGGATGACTTCGACATTTTCCCTGTTGTTTCTCTCCAGTGACCAAGAGGTTTAGGTCAGTATAGCATGTGGGGTCTTTTCCGGAATAAAAATAGTCAGCAGACCCGAGACATTTGGGAAAGGCTGCTTAGGCGTGCTGATTAGCCAAAATAGAAGAGGAAGTTGACCTTCAACCCTTGTCTTTGTTTTGTTCCAGCTGCAGAAATCATTTTCAGTTGCTCTCTGCCTCGAGTAAACAACAGTCCCTGTCACCTTATCCCTTTGATGGTCAGTTCCACTTCTCTATTTTCACTGGGACATGATTCTGACAGTAGAAAGTTCAGCACCCAGACTGGCAGCTGTGAAACTACTTGTTCCTTTCCAGAACTATTAGTACTTGTGGGAAACACGTCACGGTGCCAACCACTCACTGGTCCTGAAGTGACCCTGTTATTTTAGGAGGTAGTAAGGGAAATGATATTTTAAAAACCCAAGTGGCACTCTGCGGGTATTGAAAGGTGTAAGTGATAAAAATGGTCACCATACTTAAAGAGCAGGGGGGTGAACGGGTGCTGGATGCTCCCCACACTCTCTCTACGTGTCAGCAGAATATATTGGAGCTCGGTGAAGCAACCCAGGACCGAAGTACTCTCTTCAGTTGAATAATTAGACAACAGCAGTGGTCAATTTAGAAAAGCTAAGTATCATCTGTCCCTGCTTTAAAATTTTTATTTGAAGCCAAACACAATCCTTAGGCGGATTTAACAGCATGGGAAAGGGACTGCTAGATTTTGAACTGCGGTGAGGATAGCCCATGTTTTATTCATTTTTGTGTCTCACCCATCCGCAGTGCTTGTCATGTAGTAGGTACTCAGTGAACGTTGGTTGGATAAAGGATTCATCCATGTTTTCATGGGGTGTTTATATGGTATGATGAGTTCATAATTTTGTGCCCCGCTAGGTAGAGATGGTTGCTTCCTGTACTGCATATTTATTCTGAACACTATTTAGCGACAAGGGTGTTCTAACATGAAATAATAAGGAAATCAACTTTAGCATGATTTTATACACAGATAGATACACTTGCTGGCTAGGTGCAGATAGATAGATATTTATGTTCTCCCTGAGAGATGCTTTAGCAACCTAAGCTGCACTAGAATGAGGTTATTGATGTGGGAGGGAGGGAAAGTAAGATAAAACTCAGAGCTTAATTTCTAGGCAGGACTGCTCCTTCCTTTTTTTAAAAAAAATAGATTTTATTTATTTACTCATGAGAGACATAGAGAAAGAGGCAGAGACATCAGCAGAGGGAGAAGCTGGCTCCCTGCAGTGAGCCCGATGTGGGACTCGATCCCAGGACCCCAGGATCATGACCTGAGCTGAAGGCAGATGCTCAACTGCTGAGCCACCCAGATGCCCCAGAACTGCTGTTTTCAAAATAAATTTCAAATCCTTCTTGTGTACCTGGCACAGGCGCTGGAGATTTACCAATAATATGTGGTTTGAAATGACCTGGAACGAGGTCCTGTGGCCCCCTGTCCTTTGAAACCCTTGGCTGTTCTGGTTTCTGTTCCCTACTTTCCCACCATCAGCTCCCTGGCCAGGGCCCCATTCCTTCCGATCTGTGCTGTTGGGTCAGTCCTTTTACTTCTGTCCTTTTGAAACTCTGATTTTTGACTTCTCCTTGTTGCTATTGTTACCGGTTCTCCGATTGTTCCCAGACCGGCAGCATTAGCAATCACCTGGGAACTTTTTAGAAATGAAAGTGCTGGGCCTCACCCTAAACTTGCTTAAGAGGAAACTTTGGGGTGGGGCCCTGCAGTTAGGTGTTTTGTTTTGTTTTAATTTTAAAGATTTTATTTATTTTTTCATGAGAGACAGGCAGAGATATAAGGAGAGGGAGGAGCAGGCTCCCTGCGGGGAACCCAATGTGGGAATCAATCCTAGGACCCCAGGATCACGACCTGAGCCAAAGGCAGACGCTCAACCACTGAGCTACCCAGGTGCCCAGCAGTTAGATTTTAACAAGGAGGTCATTTCAAATGTGAACATCATTCACATTTGAAATGTGATTGACATTTGAAAGAACCACTGCTGCTGCCGTCTGTGAAGCTCAATTCCCAGCGTGCCACCTTTTGGTTGCTTTTCCTGGCGTCCTTGCCAACAGCCATGTAAGCATACAGATCTATTCAAGGCCTTCTACAGCAGCACCAGCTTGTGCCCTGTCCATGCAGGTGCATTCCACACCGAATTCAAATGAACTACTGGCTCTTCCCACTGCCTTTTAATGTTGGTTCCTCTGCTAGAAATGCCCCATCTCCTCCCAATTTATAGAAACATTACTCATTCTTTATTTTTTTTCAAGTTTTTATTTAAATTCCAGTTAGTTAACAGTGTAATACTAGTTTCAGGTGTATGATATAGTGATTCAACACTTCTGTATAATACCCAGTGCTCATCACTGTAAGTGCCCTCCTTAACTCAGCCCCCATCGAACTCACTCCCTCCTGCCCACTTCCCATAAAAAAATTCTTGCCATGGTAGATAAGATTTTAGGTAGATAAAATTTACTAGACGTCCCATTTTTCCTTTTCCCTCTTTTCAACATATCCTCAATTAAATCTTGATTTCATGCCAAGGCGATCCCTCTCATGGAATGTTTTCAGATACTGCTTCTCCTCTGCTCCCACAGAGAGAACTCCTTTGTGGCTCTCCTAGTCTGTACCCCCACCTCCTGTGTGACAGGGTCTATATGTGTGTGTCTCCCATCCCAGAGAGAGTGTAAGAGCCAGGGAAGTCTAACTTGTCTTTTATTTTACTGTGTCCTCCCTCGGCAAAACACAGGACCTGGGATTGAGTAAGTGTGGCCAGTTTAACAACAAAGAACAGTATTTGCCTGAACATTGAAGTTTGTACTGTGACAGCAGTACTAGGAATGAGTTTTTCCTTTCCAATGTGGTTTTCTCACATTATTGTGGAGGGTATTAAATTGGAGTCAGGAGACTTAGGCCAGACCAGTCTTCTTCTTTTTCTTTCTTTCTTTCTTTTCTTTTTTTTTTTTTTTTAAGATTTTACTTATTTATTCATGAAAGACACACACACACAGAGGCAGAGACATAGGCAGAGGGAGAAGCAGGCTCCTGTGGGGAACTCAATGCAAGACTCGATCCCAGGACCCCAGGACTATGACCTGAGCCGAAGGCAGATGCTCAACCAATGAGCCAGCCAGATGCCTCCAGACCAGTCTTCTTGGTGATTTCTTCTAAGGCCTTGGGTAATGCCACTTAATGGCTTTGCTTCCGTTCTTTCATCTTTATAAAGTGGCACCAATAATATCTATGGGCAGAGTTGCTTTGAGGGCCAAACACAACAGCACATGTTATCAAGATAATATATCACGTTGATTCCTTACATTTAAGACATTTACATTTAAGGCAACCCATTTTTTTTGGTTGCACATAGGGTTATAAAGAGCACTAAAAACAACCTTTAAATAGAGAATTTCATGTTTAGATTGTCCAAGGGGTCTTCCAAGATCAGCCTAAGATTTTTTTTTAGGGAAATTGAATATTTTTTTTAAAGATTTTATTTATTTATTCATGAGAGACACAGAGAGAGGGAGAGGCAGAGACACAGGCAGAGGGAGAAGCAGGCTCCATGCAGGGAGCCTGACGTGGGACTTAATCCCGGGTCTCCAGGATCACTTCCTGGGCTGCAGGCAGTGCTAAACTGCTGAGCCACCTGGGCTGTCCGGGAAATTGAAATCTTATTGTCTGAAATTTGAAGCAGGAAAAATTCAAACTTTAGTACCATTTCCCTATTCTTATTTGTTGATGACAAATCAGCAATACTGCCTACCTTTCAGGCTTTGAAGGGATTTTTCAGGCTTTATCTTGAGTTGAGGGTTGAAAAAAAAGAAGAAAGTCGACCAAAAGCACATTTTCTAAGCCCTTGTCTGGCCCTACCCATTAGAAAAGTGTGAGTGACTGTTCTATCAAAACTAATTAAACCTTAAATGTATAACCAACTCTCAATTACCAAAGTTAATGGGGCTACATGCATACATAATTATATGCTACGTTTATATAGTGCTTTTAACTTCTTCAAAGCACATTTCGCTGTATTGCATATATAAAACAGATGGATTTTTTAAAAAATCTACAAATAAGGTAAAAAAGAAATCTTGGAATCAATAATTTCAACTTTCTACCTTTCTGAAGGCATTAGAACTAGTGAAATTAAAAAAAAAAAAAAAAAAGAACTAGTGAAATTGTCTAACAGGGCTTTTATTTCATTGCCCTAGTCTCTCCTTGACCCATCTCAGCTAAAGGTGAGAAATGACTGAAAGATTTGGAGGAATCTCTGGAGGAGAGGAAGCCAAGGAGGAAGGGAAGCCAAGGACTCGGGCCATCTAACCTAGATCATTAGCTCCAGAGTAATTAAGAATAACTGACTGTTATGTGTGATTATATCCAGAAGGTCCAGAAAGAGATGAAAGGCATAGGAAATGATGTGTGAGTAAGAGTATTTAGGGGACTCTTGTTATTGTCATTCACTCAACAAGCATTATTAAGCACCTACTGTATGCCAGGTGCTTTCAACAAAGAGGATGGATACAGCAATGAACAACCCAGGCAAGACAGCTGTTGTCATGGAGATGACCTCCTTGAATGGTGAAGACAGCCAATAAACAGGAATGTAAATACACAAACAAGCTAACTTCAGGTAGCTCTAAGCACTGTAAAGTTTATAAAGGCAGGAATGTGATATTGAGTGCCACAGGGAGGGGATGCTCTCTTACATAGTGTAGCCAGGGAAGGCCTCTCAGTATATATTTGAGCTGCAACCTGCTATGAGGATCCCACCCTGTGTGGGTCTGCTAACCAGAATGATGGAATGAATGAACCCACTACGTATGCTAGAACCCACTACGTATGCTAGAACCCACTACGTATGTAGAACTGCTGCCACAGTTCTGTGGTTATTCATTTTGTGTCCTTTTGTGGATATTACTGAAACCTCTCCAGGACCCCTGATTTATTGCCTCTACAATGGGGGTTGCTAATACTGATCACCTTGACAGGGGTGCTCTGAGGAATAATGGGTAAACAATTGTGAGGAGCTATATAAATGCTAAATAATGATCACAGTAATAACCTTTTATTAAAGTTAGTACCGTGATAGGCAGCTCACACTCGGATGCCTTGGCAAATGTGGAAATCGATACGGCTGCTCCCTGCACACACCAACACTATCCTTTAAAATAGAAAAAATAAATGAGCCAATGATCAGGATATTCAAAGTGTTAGTGATCAAATAAGTGTCTTGAGAGAAAGCTGATGTGTGAAGTGTAAAATGGGAGTAGCAAGATAATGGCACATTACAGCCCGGAGCAGGTACAGGACAACCAGTGAATGCAACTGGATGCTTGCTGGTACACGCGCCACCTGCTACAGGGTGGTAATTCTAACCTCATCAGGACTAGGCGCTGCCACCACCAAAAGCATTGGCAGACAGAAAGTGGGATGAGAAAGAGCCGGATCAGCAGCATCTCTGCCAGCAGCCCCATCTGGCCCTCTTGGCCTTGGTAAGCCTTCCCTGGGGTAGGGTGGGGGAGAGTGATGGTGGGGAGGGGAAGGACTGAGAAGCCAGCACCAAGGGGCCCTACCTTGGAAGGGCACCAAGGAAGTAAGGCGGGAGCGAGGAGGGGAATGAGCATGGCATTTTTTCCCTTCAAGAATGAAATAACCCAATTCCAGGAAAGACTTTGGTTGGCTTCATACCAGATCCTCCCTACACAATTAGATATGTGAACCTATCCCTAGCTACTCTTCATCCTTTCTCCAAACCTCTCCCTGAAATTTAACATTAACACCACAAAAACCAAATTATTTTTCTGGGGTGGGGGGAGGGCGCTGTTTGGAAGGTCCTACCATCTCTTTGATATAAATATGCATGTGCCTGAACATTCTTTCCTGTCTCGAACCTCATGCGGGACAATCACATTGTGTGACACACAAGCACACAAGCCCAAGCACATGCACACATACATACACCCCTCCCCTCCCCAATCCTTTGTTAAGCCCTGGTTCAGCTATTATGCAGTGCCTGTGGGGTATAGGCCACATAGAAAAGTTTACATTATTGTTTTTTTCTCTGAAAAGCAGGAAGAGAAGACCATTCAAAAAGACTTATTTTATGGCTGGTACTAAACACTTTATTCTGTATTGACTGAGCAAGTCACTTTCCCACCATGAAATAAGTAGAATCCAGATGACCTCTGAGGTGCTAAGAGCCCCTGATACATACGTCACTAGAAATGAGAGAGGTTAAAAAGAATATGGCAAGGTAATCCTAGTTTTCAGGAAATTGTGGTTTAAATTGGGGTTCAAATCAAGAGCCTCAAAAACACCTAATTGATTTTGACCAAATAGAGAAATTTTAAAATATTAAGTACACTGGGCCATGACTTTATTATATTATGTAAAGTATTGTGGGTGAGCATGCAACATGGGCCATAGTAAGTGCTCAGTAAATTTTCTGCTTGTAAGTAAAACATTTCTACCTATCAGTTTCTCAGGCTGGTTCAAACCTGAATTTATTTATTTAAGTCTACCATTTCTTCAAAGTTCTCTGTTTCTGAAAATAGTCAATGAAGAAATGTAGGGACAACTGTCCTCAGGAGATGTGGTCATCCTTATGGTCAAATCAGTCTAAGTAAAGTTGGTTCATTAGCAGGACTGCCTAAATGGCTTTCAAATTTTGTTTGGTGCTTTTTTTTTTAATTAATTTATTTATTTGAGAGAGAGAAAGAGAGAGTTGAGGGAGGGGCAGAAGGAGAGAGAGAGAATTTCAAGCAGACTCCCCACTGAGCACACACCTCCTCAAGGAATTGACAGGGGGCTCGACATGGGACTCAATAGAGGCCTCCATCTTACAACCCTGAGATCATGACCCAAGCTGAAATCAAGTGTCCAGACCCTTAACTTCCTAAGTCATCCAGGTGCCCCTTTTAGTAAGTGTTTGTAATGCTTTGTTATAACAGACTGTCAACAAGTGACAGATAAAGTCATAAGGAAGGAAGGTACCTCTCAGATCCTGTGCTTTCTAAATTTATTTTAGAAAAAGAGAAAGAGAAAGCTGGGGGAGAGCCATAGGGAGAGATTAGCAGACTCCTCCCTGAGCACAGAGCCCCAAGCAGGGCTCAATCCCAGGACCCTGAGATCATGACCTGAGTTGAAATCAAGAGTCAGACACTTAACCAACTGAGCCACCCAAGCATCCCTGGATCCTGTGCTCTTAAATTAAGCTAACCCATATTCAACAAAATCCAGGATCAATTTCCAATGAATGGTTCTCAATTATTGTCTTGGATTCTTTATTTCACTTTTCTTTTTTTCTTTTTCCAAGTTTCTATTTCTCTTTTTACCTGCTGCTTGGCTTTCTTAACTCCCCTTCTCCTAGCTTCTGCCTCTGTGCTTACCCATTTTCGACTTGATGAATAATTTTGGCTTTCCCACTCTTCACCTTTGGCACTCCTTCGAAAATGGGTTATGTTTACCTTCTGGCTCTTTCTACTTCTGGCTGCTCAGAAGTTTTGCCCTTACACAGCCAAGTTTTGATCCCAGGACATTTTCCTGGCTTTGGCCTATCTCAGTGGCATCCGTGCTCATTTTGACTTCTCCAGATGGGGGCATGCACAAAAGGAAGGATAAAAAAAAAAAAAAAAAAAAATCAAACAAGGAAACAGGAAGAATATCTGGTTCAACTTAAACTGTGTAGGACACTGAGGGCTTTCTGTTGTACAATCTCTGCCTCCTTATTCCTCTCCTTTTACTTTATTTATACATTTTTATTTACTTATTTTTTGAAATAAATCTTATGCCCAACATGGGGCTTGAACTCACGACCTTGAGATCAAAGAGTCCCATGTTCTACCAACTAAGCCAACCTGAGCACCCCTTCATTTTCTTTTTTTATTCTCTCTTATCTCTGACTCTTTATATTTCAATTTTTATTAAATCCCCACCTTCTAACTGGTCATTATTCTAGTATCCCTTTGTAAGACTTCAGTGGGAATGAGAGTGACATCCATTATGCAAAATAAATTTGATAGCCAGGAGAAATTGCTGAATCTCTAGTGTCTTTATAGCACTTATCAAATGCCATTTAACCATATTTTTGGCAAATTGCTCTGGCTTTCAAGGGAGTCAGTTGATGGCTAAGTCAATAAATATCTGTCAAATGAATGAGTGAATACATACTAGTTGTGGCAGCATTACATCAGGTACTTTAAATAATACAAAATATGAAACTTCAGTGGCTCAATCAATTAAGTGTCTGTTTCTGGCTCAGGTCATGATCTCAGGGACCTGGGATCTAGCCCCACATCAGGCTCCCTGTTCAGTGGGAAGCCAGCTTCTCCCTCTCCCTCTGTTCCTCGTGTTCTCTCTCTTGCTCTGTGTGCTGTCAAATCAATCAAACAATCTTTAAAAAAAAAAAAAAGAAAGAAAAAAGAAACTTCATCCTTGGCTTAAGAAAGACATCTTCTCATGCCCATGCAACAAAAAGGCTGCTTTGAAATATCAACAAGGGCCAGACCTGGTTTACTATGTCTTCTGGAAAATAAGAAGTCATCTCTCAATGCACAACCAGCTTCATTTGGGCAAAAGTGAATGTGAGCAAAGCACTGGTTATAGCAGTAACAGACATCTATGAGCTAATGAGTTATAGAAGCTGAACATTATTACTATCTACGGTTTTCTACATAGCATCTTCATAAACAGCAAAATGTATAAAACATAAATGAGTAGAATGAAGTGAGCACCTGTAGAACTGCAGGTAATACAACTTTGCTATCACCCTAGAAGCCTCTGCTCTCCTGTCTGAGATAATATTCTTTTACTGACTTTTTAAAATAATTTTACCACCTTTATAAATGCCCCTAAAAAGTTTCATTTTACCCAGTTTTGAAATGAAAAGAGATTAGGAAAGAAAAATAACAACTACATGCATGTTCAACATCCGACATGAAAAAGAAAACTAGTTTTTTTAAAATAAGAGATTTTGAAGCATAGGGCACCTGGGTGACTCAGTCAATTAAATGTCTGACTGGGTTTCAGCTGAGGTCATGATCTCAGCGTAGTGAGATCTAGCCCGTGTCTAGCTCCACATTCTCTCCCTCTCCCCCTGCCCTTCCCTGCCAGCTCACAGGCTCTTTTTCCCTCTCCCCCTCAAAAAAACCCTTACAATAAAAAGATATTTTGAAGTATACAATTTCTACTGGTGATCAAGGCGTTTACTCTTTAGTGCGCTTTTATGTTTGCTGACTGCCATTCACTCCCCTTTTTCATATCTCAAAGGTATTCTTCCCAAAGCTGCCTTTGGTCTTATATAACTGCTTTCCTGGACTCAGTGGGACTTCAAAGGATACTGAGCTCATCATAGAATAAATTTTGCTATCCCATGGTCATCACTATAATTATTCCTAATTTTTACTTTGCTTCAAAAGTCTCTTCCCTTGTCCCTTAAACTCCGTACTTTCAAAATGGTATCTACAGCTTTAATTACACCTGACAATAAACTCTCACCACAAAATCTGTTTGATCATGTACTACACCCATTATTATATTTAAATATCCTATTTTTTAAAAATCCCATTTATATCAGATTCCCAAAGAGTTATAATATTAGCAATGGTGTTTTTAAAATTGTTTCTGTAGTTGCTATTTATAATTCTTGCAAATCAAAGTTGTACAAATGATTGATGCCAGTTGAATTATCTACCAAAATGGGATGAAATGGTCCTTTAAACTACTGTGTACCAAACAAATCCACAGAATAAAAGCTGAAATGGGACTTGGGCAACTCGGTCTCCACAGAGAATCAAATCAGATGCTGTAGTGTTGACAAAGTACTTCAGATTCAGAATAATCCTGCTAATCGCACTTCTTCCAAATTCATCAGCTAATGTCATTTTCCATGAAGAAGAGGTCTTCATGAGTTGCAGTGAGATAGGATTTGGAAAGGTAGAGAGCAGCAGGAAAAGCTTCTGGGGATGGGATCAATTGGAGCAAAGGACAGAAGGCAAAAATGCAAAGGTCATGTGTCTGAGAAGCAATCTGGACCTCAAGTGCAATAAATATAAGCTTATGACGTTGCCACTGCTTTGTGAAACATAATATTTTTGTTATTTATCAGTTATTTCTCCTGATCCAGATTTCACTTTTTTATGATATAATAAATAGTGATATCTGGTCTCATTTTTCTGTGTATTTGGATACAGCAACTACAGTGCTCTGGCCGAATGAAAGAAACAAGGTTGATGATAGAGGCTGAGTCAGATTATGAAAATCCTTAAAATGCTTATACTAGACTTTATCCATAGAAGTTATTTAGTATTTTGTTTGTTTGTTTGTCAACTGGGTGCACCATGAGGACAACAGTGTTTTTTATGGCTTCTCAGGGATAAAGACCCTAGGCAGCAAGATTTGGTAAGATGATACAGAAATAATTCAGGCATTAAAAATAAGATTGGACAAGGTTGGTGATGGTGGTCATGGATCGGAAAAGAAGGAGTGGAAGCACCATATAAGGGAAGAATTTGGCTTCTTTCTCTTTGTCTTTTCAGCCACTTGGGCTTAATACTATTCAGTCTTCCTGATTTATTTTCCTTACCATTTATATTTTCCTTCTGCCCTTGATAATCTACTTTTTCTTTCCCACCTTTCCCCTCTCTTTTCTTTCCCTTGTCTGCGTTAAATTTTTTTTTCTTTTACTTTTCTATACTCAATCAGACAGATATCAGATGGGAGATATGGGTAGACTTTAACTATAAGACTTACTAATTAGAATATGTTGCTGCTTAAAAAAAATTTTATACCTTTTATCTTTAGTTAGAAAGAAGGAAAGAGAAGAAAAGACACAAAGGAAAAAAGAGTAGAATGAAAAAAGGAAAGAAAAAAACTTTCATTTATTTATTCATTCAAGAATGCTGTTTCCAGAGAGAGCCAAAAAGAGAAAATACAAAAAAAAATGACATATTATTGTAATTTTATTATACATTTCCCCTTCTAAGTCAGTTGGTAAAGTAGAGATCCCAGGAGGCAGAAGATGAAGGTGTGATGGGTAGTCTTCTTCTGTTCCTTTAGGTCATGTGTTCTTCATATTAAAAGGTGGAGTTAAAACCCTATGCTCAGTCCTTAGTGACTGGCTCAGGCAATAGATTCTCTAGAAGGGACTTTTTGGGACTTTTGAGACTAGGTTGTAAGAAGCCTGGGTCTTTTGGAACACTTACTTGTGGTTTGCTCCCTTTTGGAACCCAGCCACTACTTTGAGAGGAACCCAAGTCACCTGGAGACCCTCTGATTGCCAGCTCTAAATAAGATAATAGCATCCCTTGTCAGTTGTATGAATGAACCATCTTGACTTCGGGCTCAATCGAGCTATGGATGATTGCAGCCCTAGCTGACATCTTACTGCAATTCCTAGGAGGCCCTAAGCAAAAACTTCCCAGTCAATCCCAGTCAATCTACATAATAATAAGACATAGGAATAAAATACTCTTTTAAGCTACTACACCTTGGTGTGATTTGTTATACAGCAATAGATAATTCTTTCATTTTTATATGAGACCTAAAGAATGTTTTATCAAGTGTTTGAAAGATTCATCATACCACCCAGAAAGCATATATATTATTTTTTGTATTTTTTCTCCTAAAAATTACTTTATTACTCATTACCTTTGAAACTGGAATCTGAATTGACTTTGATTAGAAAGCTTAGGAAATATTTAAGCAAATATTTTATTTTTTATTATTTTATTTTAAAGTAGGCTCCACACCCAGCATGGAGCCCAACGTGGAACTTAAACTTACAACCATGAGATCAAGACCTGACCTGAGATCAAAAGTTGGACACTTACCTGACTGAGACACCAAGTCCTCCAGCAAATATTTGAAACACCATCATATTTTAAGTACTGGCACAGGATAAAATGATACAGATGTAATAGAAATGGTTCTCATATGCAATCAGAAGATGGAGTTTAAGTCCTAGCTCTGTCATTTATCACTATGTGATCTAGGGCAAGTTATTTAATGTCTCTGATTCCTAGTTTCCAATGCCATACTGTATTTGAAAGTACTTAGTAATGCCTACCATAATATATTCAATAAATGTCCATTTCTTTCTATTTCTATGAAAGTCTCATGCTCATAAGTGCAACCATGTTGAAACTTAATGTGTTATACTGCATCCTAACACTGAATATTTTTATTAGTTATCAAATATTTCTCTTGATAAATATTTCATAAGCTTCAACAGTGTTACCTTTACTGATGTGATCCTCTTTGCTTTCCTGTGGAATAACTTGTTTAGTAGATTTGGGGGACTCATTCTGTTGCTAGATTCTCACAAAAGTACTTTTGTGACTACCGTTTTTGTTTTCCAAGGACATGACCCTGTTTTACATCTTGAATGTGGTTCTCTACCTTAGTACAAATGTTAATAAGTTAAGTGCATATCAAATAAGAATTTTAATTCAGTTCATCATATGTTTATGTATTTAAATTTAAGAATCAAATTGATATAATTGGTAACATTACCCATTTGCTTTGATTTGAGATGCCAAGTGATTGAAAAATTTTTTAATTTGGAAGTGAATTACCTTGCTTATTTGAATTTATCATTTTTGCATAATTAGGATGAACTAATTTAATTTGCAGTTATCCTTTTAAATGACTTAAATGATGTCTGCTGAGATATTCAAGGCCACATGATAGTGGAGTCATCTGAGTAATACTCTGTCTCATGGGTTGGAAAGGACAATAGAACTGTGAAGCCTGGAGTGAAGTTGCAAGCTTGATCTTTTCTCCATTATATATATATATTATATACACACACACATACACACACACACATATATAATACACATATATACATGTATATATGTATACATATATATATGTATGGTTTTTTTTCTGCTTGGTTCCCCTCACCTCACTCTAGGCTGCTTTATGTTTTCCAGGGGGACCATACATTGCAATTTTATGATGGTCCTCCTTTTTCAACTCTGTTCTGATTCCATGTCATTTTCACTTATGTTCAGCTCGCATCTTAGTTCTGCAAAGGGGTGGCTGGTTACTCACTTTGGTGGGTTATGGTAAGAATCCCTGACAGTGCTTTTGATGAGGACTGAGGTTCTTCCAGCAAATACTACTTTTTGATGATACATTTTAATGAGGCTTTTAAAAATCAGGACACCAGACTACTGGCTAGCATAGTTGGAACCTATAATTTTAGAATGGTGTTTGCAGTCTAATTTCACTCCCATTAAAATGGCTACCCATTAAATTCATTAGTGGAATCCAACATATTGTGTTGCTTAACCTTTTCCGTCTTCTTATGGTTTTTAATTTTTTTTTTTCACAGAAAGCACTGGCCTAAATAAATCCTTTACTCTTGTAATGCTTTCATTTTGGCCCTACTACTGCAGAAAATTAACCAAACTTCTTCATCTTTGCAATCTCCACCCCGCCAATCTCCATCAACCTTGTTAACCAGGTTTTAAAACATACACTCAAGAGGTAGTCAACAAAGTGAATGCCAACTTTACTCTGGGACTTCCCTCCACCACCCCCATATACGACATTTTCAAGAAATAGGAGCTTTGTCTTATTCTTTTCAAGGAGCTTTCAGAACAATCAGTAAAATAAAGGAGTTAACCTGTTAACTAACATTAGAATCTCATTTGAAACTATTTTCTACAGCTCAAAAACGTGGCATGAGGCAGATCCCTACTTAAGAAGAAGGACTTTATTATTTAAGTTGTCCCGAAGACCCTCAGATTGTCTGTAAGAGTAGTGCTGTGGGATGATGAGAAGCACAATCTTGGCCACTCTGGTATTTAACTTCAATGGAGAGAGTGAGATGATCTCCCAAAGCATGGGAATTGATTTGCCCTAAGGCCCTCCTTGGTATTAAACTCTTATAATCACAGGATACAGAAAAGGAAGAAACTTGGTGTTCATCTGTCTCATTTTGCAGACCAGGAAATTGAGACTCAGAGGTGCAAGCTCATTAAGCTCATATAATTATTTAGTTGGTTTCTTGGAGGAGGATAGTTTCAGAAAGGATGCATAAAAGTAGGAGTATTTGAGAACTATTTAGGAACTGTAATATTGGCACTGACTGACTAATTGGTGGGTGGGAGGTCACTGAGAGATTGAGTACCCACAGAGAAGGAAAATTCAAAGATGGTGCAGTCTTTAGTTTTAGCACCCAGGCAAATGGGAGGCATTCATTCTGAAGGAGGACATAGGGGAAAATGTAGCTGCAGAGAAAGATTATGAATTCAACCTGGAGTTTTGGGTGTCTTTGTAAGACCCAAGACAATATATTATAATTGAATATACACAGGAGGCAAACCATGAGACTCTTGAATTAGGAAAGTTTAGTAAAGCATATTTCTGGGAGGATATTAGCATCATCCATAGCCAGTGTGAGACCATAGAAGACAAAGATGGAAAGGTGTCATTAGGTTAGGCTATAAGGCAATTGTTGGTAACCTTGACAAGTGATGGTCAGTGGAGTGGTATGGCCAGAAGCCAGTTTGCAATGGGCTGGGAAGTGAGTGGCAAGTGGGAAGTAGAAAAACAAATATGAGCAACTATAAAGATGTTCAGGACAGTTGAGAGGAAGGAAGTAGGGCAGCCCCCACTCCCATGTCCCCACCTCACAGAGGAAGATGTAGAGGGAGGGTTTGTCCGATATGGGAGAGAGCATGTTTCAGTGCTGGTGGTAAGAAGCCATTATTTCTACTGAGGTAATTTTTCTATTCCCTGGCTCCTGCCTTCTGTCTAAAGGTCTGTGTAGTTCCTGGAAATCTCAGAGCAGATCTTTTAGGAGCATCAGAATGATCTCTTGATAATCCATTATCAACTCACTCTTAACAACCAGCTTTTGTTATCAACTCATAAGCCCTATTCCCCTCTGACTACTTTCCAGATGCTTACACTCACATTAGATAAAAACATCTCTCAAATTTGCTAATGGGGGTAATGAGAGCAGAACTAATTTTTCCACATCTCAAATTGGCCTATATAGGAGTGCAAACCAAGAAATCCCCATTTCATGGCAATTTTTAAAGATCTGAAGAAATCCTATTTTATGATTAATACTAATCACACAATTACTGACTCTTTATATTTATGTCACTATTTTTTATTGATTGCCTACTATATAATAGGTCTTCGGGACAAAACATCTAAACATGACCTGAATATCTTGATTTCTAAATATTTTACATTTTGAAGAGAAATTTCTGGGGTTTATGACGATTTTCTACATTTTTGGTACAATGTTCTCTGCTGTGTCAAAACAGTGTTCTTTAAGATACAGCTGAAACTTTTTTGACACCCTACATTCAGATTCCCTTTCTTTTGCTGGAATAGATCCCCACTATGTGATTCTCAGTGGGAAAAGGGCCCAGCTTTTCACTGTGGAAGTTGAGGAGTCCAGATAGTGTCTCTGGATGAAACCGGCAGCTGAGGTACAGACAACAGATCTAATTAATCAGTGGGCTACCTCACCAGGGATATTACATTGAGGGAATGGAGTGAAATCTCAGAAACATTAAGAATCACTTTTGCTGGCAGCAGCAGTGCTGAGTGTCTGTCTGGCAGTGGTGGGTGCCTGGTGTAAGCCTAACCAGGCTGCTCCTGGGAGCGGAGCTTGGCTATGTCTTCAGCTGTCTGGCCTCCCTTGGTTCCCACCTCTGCTCTGAGCCTACTTCCTGTTGATTCATTGAGCTCCCTGAGAACTGCCTAAGAAATTTTTCTTTTGCTTAGGTTAGCTGGAGGCAGATTCTGTTGTTTGCCATCAAGAACCCTGTTTGATTCAGAGGGTCACAATGGAATAATAAAGCAACGAACCAAAACATTTACATTAAGCTTACAATTGTGGGCTGTAAGCATTGTGCTAAATGCTTTAAATAAATGATGTCACCAAATCCTCAAAACAACAGGGTGAGGCAGGCATGTGGGTCAGTTCTTTCAAGTATCATCTTAAGGACCTCCTCTTTTATGAGGCTTTTCTGAGCTCTTTCCCCTCTTGCAGGTAGACTTGATTCCTCCTTTCTGTCCACTGTGTGTCCCATAAAGAGGAGAGAATGTGTAGGTATATGTAGATGTGTATTTGGTACAATGTATTCATATACCTACACATTCTCTCCTCTTTATGCATATATTACATACATAAAGTATACTGATCATATTTCAGTTTATAATATATATTTTTTTATTTCCTGATCACTTATTAAGCTCTTATTATGTGTAGATACTGTGCCTAGTAGTTCACTCGCATTATCCCATGGCATTCCCACCAGAACTCTACAGGTTAGATTTATTTATCCATTTTACAAAAGAAGAAATAGGAACAAGAAAGGCTAAATGATTTTCAAGACGTTACCCTTCACAAGAGTTGCAGAGTTGAGATGTGAACATACTCCGTTTGGTTTGGTTTGACTTCCAACACCTCTGCTCTTAATACTCTGCAAATTACCTTCACATTCTCATTGTGCTCATAAGTGATGCTTCCCTCCTGTCTTGGCTAAGATAGTCTGCATTTTACTTTTTTTTTTTCTACTCTCCTAGTATTGAAGGCAAATCTCTGTTCCTTATGACACTTCACCCATTCCTCTGTCTGTGACAGACATCGGGAGTTAATTATTATGTTCTATGCCATGAGCCACTTCAAAGATCTCTCTCCCCATTCCATAGGAAGTCACTCCTACTTGGTTAGAGATGAATCTTATTTGCTGTTCCTGGCCTGGAACAATATCTCTTCCAAAAATATACTTAGCAAATTATTGTTAGAGTATTGCTATTTTCTTTATTTTGCAGATGGGGAAATAATAATTAGAGAATTAAATAATAAACCATTCACCTGGTACTATTTGTGTCCACCTCATTGGGTTTTTGTGAGGATTCATTGGATTAATACACATAAAACTCTTCAAATCACATCTTGGCACAAGGTAAATTAGGAATTAGTACTACTATTCGAAAGCACACAAGTTGTATCCAGGAGAGTTAAATCCATAGAGATAGAACTGTTGGTGGTTACCAGGGTTGGGGGAAGGGGGAATGAGATGTGACTGCTTTAATGGGAACAAGGTTTCCTTTTGGGATGATGAAAATGTTGGGAACTAGATAGAGGTGGTGAGTGTATTGCATTTTGACATAATAAATGTCACTGAAAGGTACACTTTTGAAATGGTTGATTTTATGGTACATGAACTTACTCTCAAAAAAAAAAAAAAAAAAAAAAAAAAAGAAAAAAAAGTAACAGAGGTTATACCGGATGGCAGGACCAGGGAGACTCAGAGTGAATGCTCACCTCACCCTAGTCCCTGCCCTGGTAATATAGCCAGAATGTGGACATTAGTTCTCTAAATAAAGCGTTCTTTCCACTTCAGTATGTTGCTTTAGAAATCAGGACAAGTTTATCCTCACTGCTGGGTAGCTGTGATAATTGCAGATGAAGGAGGAATGTTCTTACCTTGGGTAGGAAAACAAAATTTTAAAGTCCTTTATAGTTTACCAAGCAGTTTTGGAGAACAATGGATTGCAAATAATGGGAACTTACTGTACCTGAGTGACCCGTGTAATGTGCATAGTAAACATGACAAAAGGAGGGGCAGGCCAGAAGGGAAGTCTTGAAAGTTCATAGTCAGAAACTTCTCTTCTTGCACTTTGGGGGTGGTGGTGGTGGTAGTCTGTCTTTACTGACTGCAAAGGCAACTCAAAGACTTCAGAACTTTGTCTATTAAAAGCAAAGTGACATCATTCTCCTCCCCGGTCTATAAGCAGCTCCAGTGAGCTTGCTGAGGCATTAATGGGGCTGGGGACCTCCGCTTAGTCTAGTGTAAATAGACCTTAGGGTACAGTCATGACTTTGCCATTAAGCATGAAGCGACTGGGAGAGTTCTCGTGAAAACAAATAAAATCTCAGATCTTCCATTGCTAATCTCTTTGCAGCTTGCTTTATTTATAACTGTAAATGTGTTGTAGCAACAACCCATTTCGTAAACACAGCCACCTCATTGCTCCTTAATAAACAGGAAGCTACTAATAAACAGCCACCTCTCATTTTAAGGCAACTTGACATAGAGAACTTGGCTAAAAATTTAGAAGCAAATTGATTAATTTATTACATGTTGTTCTTGTATTTATTTTAAAGGGATTTTGAGGGGGCTTTGATCTGATTTCGGGGTCAAGTGGGAAGCCACTGTCCAAGTGAGGAGTCCAGATGTCTGTCATCTATCTCCTTATAGCCCTGGCCCCTGATACACCTGTGGAGCAGAGGGTTACTTCTATTGCTTCTAAAACCTTAGAGATATCTCAAAAAACTTTTTAGATATTTTTCTCTTTCTTTCAGCATAAATTATGAACTTTCTCCCTCTGCCACTCGAGACAGAGAACATTCTTTTTTTAAATTTATAAATTTATTTTTTATTGGTGTTCAATTTGCCAGCATATAGAATAACACCCAGTGCTCATCCCATCAAGTACCCCCCTCAATGCCCATCACCCAGTCACCCCCACCCCCCGCCCACCTCCCCTTCCACCACCCCTAGTTCGTTTCCCAGAGTTAGGAGTCGAGAAAGAACATTCTAATGGGAAGATGGTCACCAAAAGAGCTACCCATGGCATAGGTGAATAAGGACCATTCTAAAGTTTGGGGACAGAGTACTAGGTGAGCAGAGGAGAAAGGATATTTAATTCTTTTGGCCAGGGATCTTTGGGTGGCTCAGTGGTTTAGCCTGCTTTCTGCCGAGAGCATGATCCTGGAGTCCCAGAATCGAGTCCCACGTCAGGCTCCCTGCATGGAGCCTGCTTCTCCCTCTGCCTGTGTCTCTGCCTCTCTCTTTCTCTCTGTCTTTCATGAATAAATAAATAAATAAAAATCTAAAAAAAAATTCTCTTGGCCAGAATGGGGGTGGGAGTGTGATAGGGGGGTGAGATTAGTGAGAAGTTGAGAAAAGAGATAGCATTTAAGCTGGATCTTGAAGGATTTCCTTGGATGGGAAGGTGTGTGTGTGTGTTTGTGTGTGTGTGTTGAGGACAGGGAAGAAAGTTTTCCAGAGCCATGGAAGAACACAGAACTCTTTGTATTTATATTTAGAAAGAGAAAGAGATCTGCGCTGTTGGAATGTGGAACCAACTGGAAGGATAGGTCCAGGAAAGAGTTAGTTGAACACATCTTGCTTCCCTAGTCCATCAGTGAGAAAGAACAAAGATGTGGAAACTTTAGTTGGTCCACGTTAAGTTTAGCAAGATAAGAAGTCAGAGAGTCATGGCAAAGGGACACAGGGGGAAAAAAGGCCAAGAAGGACAAAGCTTTCTGTTTTGCTAAGAGTACAGATGGTTATCATGATTTCAGATGGCAGGTGTCAGAAAATATACCACTAAGGGCCAGTCTTAGCAGAAGTGCTAGCAGAGAAGGTGCTTTAATCATCTGGGCAGACATGTCAGTGTGGGTGAGGTGGCTCAGAGCCTCGTCACCACCATTCCTGATCCCACAGAGCATCACTGTTTCTTCAGCTTTCATTTTCAGCATTTTTATTTCCAGATTTTTTTTTTTTTTGGTGGTTAATTTTTATCATAGGGTGATCTAGATTCATTTTAGGTAACATTTGTGTTTAAATACATTTGCTTGTACTTTTAATTAAGGCTGATTTCATTGGCCTGAGATTAATTTTTTCTCCTTGAGAAATATAATTCCATTTTTGCCAAGAGACTCACTGGGAAAATTCTACTTTATCACTAGTTTCAAGTCATGTGAGTATTTCCACATATCAATTACAATGATATTTGCCAGAGTTTCACACTTGAAACATATTACATGTGCTGAGGAGTTGTCATTTGCCAATCCCAGTGAGCTTTTCACCTGACCCATTCTGCTCCATGCCACCACTGACTGGGCTTCCTTGCCAGCTGATGTCCAAGGCACCAGCTTCTCCATCTCTCTCTGAGCTTGGGCGATCACCCCCTTCCTTCCTCCCTGTAGGCCTCAGGGTGCTCCCTTTGGTTGGAAGCTCCCCTCTGCCATCTTCAGTTCCTCAGCCCCACCTACATGTTTGTGAATGTCCCAATTGCTCTCTGAACAGTCCCAATTTCCTGCAGGAGCCGACTGATGCATTATCTAGATATGTTCACAGAAAGCGCACTGTAGATACATCTCTCATGCTTTAGCGGGTTTATTAAGTACATTGCATTCAGTGGGGTACAATTAGGAAGCAGCTATTTTTCTTTATGTTGGAATGTAAAACATTTTAAAGATGTACCCACAACTACCAATGTTCCTTAGGGCTCTTTCTTCCTTACCTCTTGAAAACAGCTCAGGCAGATTTGTATTTGGTTATTATTCAAGAGTTGTATTTTGGGGTATTAGAAAACCTAGTTCAACCTAAAACAAACAAACACCCAGACTTTGCATCTCGCATGCAAAGTAAAAGCTTCCCTCAAGCTCTCTACTCTCTCCTTAGCTCAGTTCTAACCGGAAGCTTGGGGTTTGACAGTCGCAAAGATGGGCAGTATCTGTTCTTCCACTCTCTCTTTTCTTCCCCTGTCCCACCAGCCTCCCAAATTGTGAATTTGGGTGACTATCCAGCGTGGGAGTAAGATACCAGCCTCCCCTCTGGCAAGCGCTGGCCTCAGTGATTCACTTGAAAAGCCTTCCTCGGTTGGCTCCAGGCTGGTGACGTCATCCCTCGCACCTGTGCATATAAATTTACCTTTGAGGAACTTTCTTTCTGATGAATCTCTAGATTTCCCTTTCATAGCCTGCCAGAGAGGTAAGCAATGGATGAGTGTGGCCTCCTTTTAATAATTCCTGAGAGGCTGTTGTCTAGTGCCTCCCTAGGAGGACCCTGTCATCTGTTTCAACAGCTTTGAGGCTGTAGCTAAAATCGTGAGACGTCAGGAACTATCTAATCTCACATCCCGTTATATGTGCATATATTAAAAGGCACATTAATAAGAAAAGGAAAACAGATGGAAGGGAAAAAGTGAGAAAAAGATTTGTGAGAAAATAGAGGGAAAGAAAAATAAGGAAAAGTAGAGAGAAAAAAAGAAATGAGACCCCTAACCTAGATGTCCTGAAATTGTCGCTAATAGCTGTCTTCTGTTAGTAGACTCTGACATTGCCTTGAATCCTAAAGTATGATATTTTATTTGGAAATAGTTCAGCATAGTGAAATTAGTGATAACTTCCCCCTCAAAAAATTGGCACTTAGGAACACTGCACTAAATTGTTAGAGATTATTTTTAACTGTAGTAAGCATTGATTTTGCTGCTCTGTTATCTATTTCGTCTTCCTTGAGTGACAGCCATGAAGTTTAGCATAGATGAATCTTATCTTCAGATCCAGGGGAGGGTCCTGCTTGGTCTAAACCACTCAGAATATCCCATTTCCTTGCCATAGTGATTTTTCTTTAAGATTTATTTATTTATTTATTTATGAGAGAGAGAGAGAGAGAGAGAGAGAGGCAGAGACACCGGAGGAGGGAGAAGCAGGCTCCATGCAGGGAGCCCGAGGTGGGACTCGATTCAGGGACTCCAGGATCACGCCCTGGGCCAAAGGCAGGTGCTAAACTGCTGAGCCACCCAGGGATCCCCTGCCATAGTGATTGATAGGAGTTTAAGCCAATCAATGCAGAGCATTTCCCTAGCACAGAGATTGGTATCAGGGTAGTCCAATCAGAGTGCAGCTTGGGATTTTTGTATGATGGTTTTAAAATCTGAGCTTGAATGCAGAATCACCACCATCAGTGCTGCTGGCAGTCATTTTAGGAGGCCAGCCCAAGAACAAAGCCAACATTTGAAGGCAGACAGAACTGAAAAAAAAAAAAAACAAACAAACAAACAAAAAACAAAGCAAAAACTGCAGAAAAACTGAGCCAGAGCCTGGACCAAAACATGCCTGGCCCAAGCCATGAAAAGTCCTACAGACTTTTCAATTATAGGGACCAGTAAATTCCCTTAATTGTTTAAACCAGTTAAATAGTTTTTCTGTTATTTGCCATAGAAATGATTTCCACCAAAAACACTTCTGTTGTTTTTGAGTAAATTAAACTGAATTAAAACAATCCTTATTAAAAGATAATATATTTATAGCTTCTGAATATCGAATACATTTATAGTTTTCTGTTATGTGCCCGTCGTAAGGGATCAAAACTGAAACACTGCAAGCAGACCTTACTGCCTCATTCACACAGAAGAAGGACTATGGAATTTCAAGGAAAACAAATATTTTTATTAAGTATTTTAATATTAAAGTTGCTTGAAGATAAAGAAAAAAATATAGATGAGCCAGAACTGAAATAATTTGAAAGCATGGCAGTTATTATTTTGACATAAACTTCTGCCAAGATAGGCAAGATAGAAATAAGACAGACAGAAAAACAACCAAACACACAAAAAACACAACTGATACCACTTTAAGGTCTACTGTCCGCCAGGGACTTTCATATACATCTTCACACTGAATTCTTACAATAATCCTTTGAGATTGCTCTTGCCCCCTCCTCCACCTCCACCCCCATTTTACATTTGTGGAAAATAGTCTCCAAAAGAAAAAGTAATTTGTTCAAGATCATACAGTTATTTCGTATCAGGGACAGGCTTTGAGTCCAGATTATGCTTTTTCTACAACTTTGAAGTTTCTTTATAAGATAGAGCTAGAAGCTGCAGGTGCCTGTAGTGCCAGGTAGGGTTGGAGCAGCTCATCTGAAACTATCGTACACTGGTTTCAGAATGCATTAGCAGTTGCTTCGTGAGCTGCAGGTTTGTTATACTGCAGATCCTAAGCTTTAGCCTTTTTGGTATTATTTTATTTACAAACAAGTCTGGCCCCTTTCCTTGGGAATAGCAAACGCAAGGGAGGAATTGGATTTGGTCGTGTCGTGTTTGCTTCCACATAACCTAAGCAAACATAGGATGCCTTATTCTGACGCACTGCTTCCTTCTCATTTTCCTAAAAAGATTCACGAACCCTCTGCCAATATGATAAGTGTTGGGGGAAATGAGTTTCTGAATTGTCATTCTAGGAATTGCCTTTTGCAGCTGAAACTTCACCACTTAGTCAAGCCCTCCCCTGCCATCTGCTCAGCTCCAAAGCTGCTGCAAAGGTTGAGAGGAGCTACTTAACTTACAAAGAACCACATCTATGATCAAAATTCCATGCCATTAAACCATCTCTCATTTTTCCAGCTTGTTGAACCTCCAGAGGATCACACGTTTAGGCTCACCAGGGCACTATGATGAGGTATCAGGTCTTCAAAGGCAACCTATCACCAACTCACTGTACACAAAAATTTATCCAAGCCAACCTCATAGTCCATGCTTGCAAATTCATCTCATTCCCAGCTCTGGGGCCGATCAAGTCTTAGAGAACTTAGGGAACTCTGGTTTAGTTTTGATGTCTTGCTATCATTGGTCTGTTGGTGTCTGTGAGTGATTTGCTGGCACACAGTAGGCACTGTTCCTCAGGTCTGTCAGACCCTTCTCCAGTTCTTGTCAGGAAACTGTCTTGTGCTGCTGTTCTGGAATCTACACACTGTCTTTTCTTCCTGGGCTCAAGTTTTTAGTTTATCGAGGACTGAAGTTCTTTTATTGTCAGTTCAGCCCTTGTAGAGGCCTGGGTAAGTCTTTGATACTTGCTTCCATGTCTCTCTAACACTTACTACCTCATTCCTTTCTTTCTTCATTTGTTCGTTCAATGTGTTTGTTTATTAGAGAATTTTTGCCAAGTATTCATGCCAGTTGGAGAGATACAAAGTGTCTTAGGTCATGCTCCGTAGAAGAGATTGAGGTAGGAATTCTTATACAAGTGATACAGCAATCCAAGAGATTGCTGGACAAGTAGAAGGGAAAGAAACAGGGCGGTCAGGCATTGATGGGCTGTGGACCTCCCTGGGGGTGAGTGTGAATGGAGGCTAATGTAAACTCCTGAATGCCCCAGGACACTTCTGTCAGACGAGGACATTTCCTTTGCATGACTTGAGGTGTGAGCATTAGTAGCCGATACCCATGACATCTGGGCAATGAGTACACTCTGATGACAAAGGGGATCTGGGTGGAGGAGCAGTAGTATCTGCTGCACAGTGACAGGTGATGTTTAGTCTCTGAGTGACTCTATGGAATGGGTAATCCATATAATGTGGATGTGGAATGATAGAGCTATGCACATGAAGAGCACATAACCAAGCTAGGTGTGGGTATATGGTGGGGGATGGGATGGAGGGGAGATGGGGTGGTTGTCTAGGAATGTTCCCTGAGGCACTGACTCATAAATTGAGTCCTGAGGGTAAGACAGGATGATGGTGAAGAGGAAGGAAATTTCAGGTGGAGAATGTGAGCATGGACTTAATTAGTGAACAGGGCTGCATGGTGATTTTTGTGTGCCCTAAGCATTTTTGCCTAAAATATTAAAAACTGTTTTTTGACTGCATCAATACAAAGATACATGTAATCCAGGTTGGATTATATTTGCTTATTTTTGTAGATTTTAAGAGTTCAAAACATTTTCATGGACCCCTAAAGTATCTTGGGCCTGTGCCCCTTGTCTCTGTGGATGTGGGTCCTGCTGCTGGAGGCAGGAATATGTGAGAAGGCAACCCTGACTACTTCAGTGCTGCCGGATGCTAAGTGTGTCGCCACTTCTGTCAACTTTGCTTCCTAAAACTATGCTCTACTGAGACTTGGCTGTGTTGAATAATGCTTTCTCTAAATTTGTATCTACCTTAGAATGTGATTATTGAGAAATAGGGTCTTTGGAGATGTGTAATTGCTTAAATTTAGAGGAACATCCTGGATTTGGGTGAGCTTTTAATCCAAGGACTGGTGTTCTTATACGAGATGACACAGGGAATCAGGCTGTGTGAAGATGGAGGCAGATTGGACTAATGTGGCTACAAGTCAAGGAACACTATGAATTGCTGGCAACCTCCAGAAGCTAAGACAGAGATATGGAACAGGTCACTTAGAAGGAACGTGGCCCTGCTGACACTTTGCTGTTAAATTTCTTAGCCTCCAGAACTGTAAAAGAATACATTTCTGTGGTTTAAGCCACCCAGTGTATGGGGTTTTGTTATGGCAGCCCGGGCAAACTAGTTTATGCTGTCTTTGCAAAGTGTCTCCTCTGAATCTCAGGTGTACCTGGTTAGGACTATCTGGGCACGGTGGAGCCCAGACTCATAAATTCTTTTCCTTTTATTTTCTGAAGCATCTTTTTCTTCTCCTCACTGACTGTTAGTCCCTTGGTACTGAAGAGCAGGCATGAAAATATCCCGGCCCAGGAGGTTGCTAAGGTAGCTTTTACTTCCCCAGGGTAGTTCCCTGCGTTCATTCACCGTGGCAAACTTCTCATCAGGACTGCTGGATACTAGAAGAAAATCTAGCCATGTTTTCATAGCTCCAAAGAAAAGTGTTTGCTTTGGGGGACAGGAGGAGGAGGGGGAGCTAGATACATTTATTGTTTAATATCTTTCTTTAATCCCTGATCAGCTGTAAATGCCCTGCCCATAAAACTAGGCTTTTCCAGTCTTCTAGATTTTTGACAACAATAACAACAAAAAAAAAATGGTTGAGAAATACTGTTTAATACATGCAAGTGTGAAGATGCCATGCTGGAATATTCACAGACTAGGTGCTACTGGAGGGCGAGGACCATATCTTTTTCTTCTTAATGCTCAGCATCTGCTACAGAGCCCAGGACACCGTATTCTTCCAGTAAACATTTGTTGAATAAATTAATCTGTGATTGCATTGATGACCACGGTGATTTAGCTCATCAGGGTCACTGGGTAGATGTTTGTCACTGCATCACATACACAAATTCTAAAGTTGCATCTTTGGATGGGACCATGACTTCTTAGGTGGGGGTATATGAACGAATAGCTGTGTTCTCCAAGAAGTACCTCCAAATAAGTTCTCAGGACCAAATACTCATCACTTACTATTAATACACATGATAAAGGTAAGTCCTTTACATATAGTATTACCAGTCCCAAAGTATAATTTTATAATTTGAAAATTTTTGTGACTGAAAATACTTCTAGTAGGTTTACTGGGTGTGGGAAATAGTTTTAACATTAATGAGTGTTTATGATGAACTAAGACTGTGCTAAGCCCTGTATATACAGTATCTCATTTAATCATTGCAACCTATCTATGAGGTTGATATTATCACCACTTTACTGATAGGAAAACTGCTTTTAGACAGATTAATTTGCCCATAAATGGCAGAGCCTGGATTCAGATGGTTGTTTTCCTAACTGCCAAACACTCTGCTGGTGTCAAGCTTTAGTGGGCTAAAACTCATTTAGGGGAGTTTGATAAAATACAGATGCTTAGGTCTCATTCTTAGAAAACCAGCAAGTCTAAGGTAATCTAGCAAATCTATATATTTAATTATCATGCAGATGACCTGAATGCCAGTGGTGCATAGACCACACTTTGAGAAGCACTGCTCTGTATATGAGATGTCAAATATGCAGTGTGATTTATTTTTTACTCTAATGTCATAGATGCAATATCATTTTCTCCCTTATGGATGCCCAGTTGTTTTAGCACCATTTATTATGATGACTATTCTTTCTCCACTTCCTGGTTTCATTTTTGTCATGAACCAAGTGTACATATACATGGGCTCTGAACATGAACCTCCTATTTTGTTTTTTCCGTACAATTCTTATCATCCATTGAAAACATACTTTGAGAAATCCCACTGTGAATAAAGGGCAAAGAAATCTTGGAAAACTCCATGGATCATTTTGTGACTGGGTATTGTATCCATAAAATTTGGAGATGACCATTTACAAATCAATGCTCAGTTTTTCCTGGGATCCTCACGGGCCTACCAAGTGCAATTTTTGGTATTTGTAGAAATTGGTTTACAGCTCAGTAACATCCAGGAATTACTCTTTTTCCCTCTCAACTGTCATTATTTTCCTTCTCCAAATCCTCTTTTACCAAATCAGCAGTAAAACATGTTAGAAAGCAAGTCATCTTTTATTAAGAGCATCCTGTCTTACATTCAAATGTCATTAAGGAAGAAAGATGACATATAGACATAGCAGTATTCACCTCTAAGTTTCTGCTTTTGAACAAACCTTCCCCCTTCCTGCGATTTGCTGTTGTCTCAAATGGGGTCCCTACTGTCAATTCAGCATCATTGAATCCAATTTAAAAATGAGAAAAACAGAGTATATATATTTGCCCACTGGTACAAAAGGCTACCTTTTAAATATAGCTTGATGCCAACAAATAATTTTGATATACTGTCCAGCAAACTCTTAAAAATATCTTTCATTTTTATAGTATTATATGATACAGGTTAAAAAGCATTTGCATTGAAGGGTAGGGAAACTGAGGCATAGAGTTGTGAAAATTATTTAACTAAAACCATCAAGGAAATTATACAAACAACCAGAGATCCCACTGCCTTGTTTTTCAATGAGTTCTGGGCTTGGAGGCAGTTACCCAGCTGGATTTCCAAGAAGGGCAAAAGCTGTTCATTAGAAATGGTTAATGTATATAAAAAGGGGGGAAAGAAGAAAAAAGAAGGAAACAAACCATAAGAGACTCTTTTTTTTTTTTTTTTTTTAAGAGACTCTTAATGAGAGAGAACAAACTGAGGGTTGATGGAAGGAAATGGGTGGGGGATGGGCTAGGTGGGTGATGGAGATTAAAGACAGCACTTGTTGTGATGGGCAATGGGTGTTGTATGTAAGTGATGAATCACTGAATTCTATTCCAGAAACCAATATTGCACTGTATGTTCACTAACTAAAATTTAAACAATAATAATAATAATAAAAAAAAAGAAATGGTTCATGCAACACCCAAGTGTCCATTTACATCTGCAGTCATAGATAGTTAAACACTGACCCAGCTGGCCACAGGAAGTGTGTGGGCTAAGTGAAGGGATGGCATCCAAATGATTATAGTATGGCCACCTCAAATTCTCAACACTGATAGCATTGAAAGTGTTTTGTTATTGTTTTTGTGTTGTTTTCCAGTATAGGGGTGTGGTAAACTCAGATGAGGCTGTGTTATGTAGTAAGTATCCTTTCTCCATTCTCTGTCAGTGAAAAGCTTAACAACTAAGTGTTGAAAGAACTTCCATTGTTCTACAATTGGGCACACAACTCATGGAGACCAACTGGTGACTTGATAGTCACTTGGGGAGAAGCAAATGGATTTGAAGACCCAAGAAATCACCCATGCCCACTGCACTAATGGAAGAAGTTCATGGGCTTTCTTCCTTCTGCACAGAGTCTAGTTTCTCTTTCTTTCGTGCACAATTAGCTGACTTTTTTTTTCTCCAGTAGCTTATGCAATTGTTGGCTACTGTGTGTGTTGACTATATTTGTATTTTCCCTGCACTAGCAGTCATATTTTATTGTTAAATTGGAAATAAGGATCATTATGTTGTAAGCTAAAGTTGAGAAAGGAAAGCAAGTCATCTTTGAAAAGTCCTTTTCTTGGACAGCCACACCCCTGATAGGCCAATGGACAGTGCTGGGAAGAAGGGTGGTGAGCCTTGCATTAAGGTGGAATAGAAGTTTCTCAAGCTTCCTCAATATCAATAATTCAGGGACAACTGGGTGGCTCAGTGGTTGAGCTTCTGCTTTTGGCTCAGGGCATGATCCTGGAGTCCCGGGATCGAGTCCCACATCAAGCTCCCTGCATGGAGCCTGTCTCTCCCTCTGCCTGTGTCTCTGCCTTTCTATCCGTGTTTCTCATGAATAAAGAAATAAAGTCTTAAAAAATAATATTCAGATTTCCGATCTGTTCCATTGGGGATGCTGATTCAGAGGGGTTGGGATATGTTCCTAGAATGTGTATTTTAACAGCCACGTGATTATTATCATTAGGAAGTGTAATTTTGAAGATGTGAATCCAGTCAAGGAGGTCCCTGATTCCCAGATATCCCCCATTGTTCCCACGGAGGCAATTTTTTCTTTTTCAGTCCTTTGCCAGCCTCTGTTCTGTACCTGCCACCAACTGCCATTTTGTCCCACTTGGGCAGGTTATTCTTACCTCAGATTCTCATGCCCTCATCACTGTACCTCAGCCTAGAGTCTCCACCCCATCTCAAGTCATTCCCATTCTACATGTCTCAGTCACAGTGGTACCAAACGATTTGTTTTTCCATGCCTATCCCAACCTCTTCAAATCTTTCAACTCTTTTCATGTTCCATTTCTTTTTCTTCTTCTTTTTCTTTTTCTTCTTCTTCTTCTTTTTTTTTTTTTTTTTTTTACAGAGGGAGAGTGTGGGGGCTAAAGGGGCAAAGGGAAAGGGAGAGAGAGAATCTCAAGCAGGCTCCACAACCAGTGTGGAGCCTGACACAGGGCTTGATCTTAACAATCCTGAGATCATGACCTGAGCCAAAATCCAGAGTTGGATGCTTAATCAACTAAGCCACCCAGGTGCCTCTCACATTTTATTTTCTTCATGGAATAGAATACCTTCTCTCACTAGTTTACCCATTATGCTTCCGTTTCTTCTTTAAGAACTCAAATATCACAACCTTAGGAGTCTTCTTCAGCTGCCCCAGACACAGTTAATTCTTGTCTGGTGTTCTCATGGCACTTTGAACCTCTCTTCCCTATAACATATGTTAGGTGGTAATGATCTGTTTACTTGTTTGTATCTCTCAGCGGGCAGCTTGGAGAGGGACAGTGTCTTTATGTTTATATTCCAGTATCTAGCAGAGTGCCATGTACATAATAGGAATTTTTAAACATTTGCTGAATGAACTTTAGACTTTAATGACTATATATTAAATTATTATTATCAAATAAAAATATATAGATTTATTTATATAAATTCAGATATTCATTTATTTGTTCATCCATTTATTCAGACAAATATCTTTTGGGTCCTGATTATATGCTAAACATAAGTGATTCAGTGATAAGCTAAAAATACACACTGTCCTTGCTTTCATGGAGCTTTGAGGTAAGAGAAATATATTAATACAATAATTATGAAATTATATGAAATACAAAATTATATGAAATTATATGAAATACAAAATTATGATGATTTGCTGCAGTGAAGAATACCAAGGATAAGCCTATGGAGGCAATGAAAGCACATAATGTGGTGGGGGTGGGAGGTTAAAAGCTGATATAAGTGCTGATAATGAAAAGAAACCATCTAGGGAGGGAACAGAGTGAAGAACCTTCACTCTGGAAAAGGGAAAAAGCCTGTTCAAAGGCCCTGAGGTGGGAGGAAATATGGCAAGAACAAGGAACTGAAAGATGGATCGTATGTACAGAGTAGAGAAAGCAAGTAGATCTATGGCTCAAGAAAAGACTGTCACTTAGGGCCAAGAATTTTCATCAATCTTATTAAGAAGTTGTGTCTTTATTCTAAGTGCAATGGGAAACCAGTAAAAACAAAACAAAGGAAAACAAAAAAACCTGAGTAGTTTGGTGACTGTGTTATTGCAGTTTTGTAGGGACTTATACCTATCAAAGAATGATTTGCTTTACTATTTATTTTTGTTTTGACCACACAAACTACTTCAGGACAGGAATCATGCCTCACATTTCTTAGTGTTCCCAGCATCTAGCACTATATAATAAATACAGTGGGCAACCAGGAGATGCATGTTTCTTGTTTTATTTCACATTCTTGAGAGTGAGGCTTTTTGTAAACACAGAAAGAAACTTAGTTAACTAGACCCACTGGATAGCCTAAAATGACATAACAATTTGTGTTTAAATTTGTGAGAAACATGTTTGATACGGTGAGTGGACAGCTGGTTACCCACAACAGTCAATCTATGAAGACTGTTTCATAAGTGCTTGTGAAACTAGTCAGTGTTAGTTTGAAAAGAACCTGTTTCCCTTGCTTAATAAAGTCATTTTATCACTCATGACACTTGGAGTTTTGCCATTAGGAAACAATACTAGAGCTGTAATGATGCTTTGGACTTTAGGAGTCCTGTTTTGAAAATGTAGATAAATACCTAATTGGGAGTAAAAGATATATTATATTTATCAACTGACATCTGTGGAATATTTTGATGGGGATTTAAATATAAAGGTAATTGTGTATCAGGGAAAGATCAGGGGCATCAGTGATATAGAAGTGAAATCTGCCAGGTGGCCTCTTCCTCGTTTTTGTTTTTGTTTTTTAATTTTATTTATTTATTCATGAGAGACACACAGAGAGAGAGGCAGAGACACAGTGGGAGAAGCAGGCTCCCTATGGGGAGCCAGATGTGGGACTGGATCCTGGACCCTGGAATCACGACCTGAGCCGAAGACAGACGCTCAACCGCTGAGCCACCCAGGCGTCCCTCACTTCCTCAGTTTTGCTTCTATTGTTGCCTCTAGAAATGAAAGTCATTTTGTGAATGATGGTGGTGATTGTGCTACTGACCAAAGCTGAATCTGACTGGATGTTGGTTTCACAGTGAAACAAAGAGTACTTTTCTTCATAATCTTTAAGACACTATGAAGTGTAATGATATCAATGAGGAAAAGTGCGATAGACTTTGTGAGATAAGTTGCTTTGTCATACAAGCTGAGCTGGTGGCTCCATAGCCCCAAAGCCTTCATGATTCAATGGACTTGTCAAATCAACTTCTTGGAAACAGTTCTTTCTGTAAGGCCAGGATTTCATTAGAACTAACATTAGTACTAATATTAGGTGTACTTTCTGATCTTCCACCACATTTTCCCCAGACTTCTTTATTTGCCCTATTGCTCAGTTAATTTCTAGTTGCTGGAGGGGACAAAAATGAGAAAGGAAACCTTGGTTGATGTTTTGGGGCAAGGGTGATTTTTCCAGAATATTCCATGAGGATTTGAAAAATTAAGAACTCTGTACATGACAGGGACACATTTCCACCATGCACATTCAATGAGACTTTTCTTATTTCCCTCTAGGGCTTTCTCCACTCTGCCCTGTGGATGTCTATAGCATCATTTTTATATTTAGCAATTGTTCCTCATTAAATGTATTATGACCATGGCAAATCTTGAATTAAAAATATTTTTAAGTGAATAAAGCCATTCTAACATTAAATATAATTGCTTTATTTCCTCACAGGAGATGGCCATAGATCTTGTTTGGAGTTTTAATAAATTTTTTAAAATCACCATAAGGAATAAGGTTCTGATTATGCAAACAGCCACACTAACCAAAAATGGATCCATTTTTTTTTAACCTTTTCTTCTGAGAGATACTCATCTCAGGTCCTAATTTTCCAATAAGTCTGAGTCAGTGATTAGCAAACTAAAGGCCAAATCTGGCCAGCAGCCTTTTTCTGTAGACAGATTTTTATTGGAACACAGCCATGACAATCTATTTAAGTACTATCCAAGGCTTTTTTTTATTATTATTATTACAACAGCACAGTTGAGCAGTTGCAACAGAAAGCACATGACCTGCAATGCTGACAACATTTATTATTTTACAAAAAAAGTTTGTTGACCTTGGTCTAAGATATGTTTCTCTATATTCTTTGACTATTGACTATGCTAGAAGCTCCTTGAAAGCAGAGACCAAACACAATTTCTCTTTGTATCTTTAGTGCCTCTCACACTGTCCTGTTGGAAGGAAGTGCTCAAGTCCAGAATGAAAGAAAGTAACTTAATTCAGCTGTATAAATAATCCTGCTACCCTCACCCCCAACCTGAAAGACTATGGGAAAGAACCACTGAAAACCAGACATAGGGTGATTTTCTACTAGGATGGTTTTTTATTGATTTTCAGGAAGATCTGTATCAATTACTCTGATCCTGGTGTTCTGAAGAGGGTTGCTGCTGCTCTCATTTAAGCAATTCAGGGATGGAAAGACAGGGATGTGGGGGAGGGACCAATTCAACTTTTGCTGTCCCATGAGAATTGGGGCAAAGGGATTTATGAGGAGGGCCCAATGTCTGGGTACTGGGCAGCATGGTCAAGGAATAGCTAAGCTGGCATCTTGGGTTGTTTGTATTCCCAAAATTACTTGCCCCAGCAGGCAAATTCTGTCTCAACATTTGGTATTATGTGAAGAATATTTTTAGGAGGCAAATGTACTCCTCCATTTATCTCAATGCTCTTGTTGACTTTCCCTACATATGTAAACGTAGATTAGTTTTTGCAAAAAAAAAAAAATTATAGATCTAATACCTTGCTTGAATAGGCATTGGAAAGGGCTCAGGAAAATACTCTTGGCCAGTTTCCTTAATAGCCAAGCCAGAGGTGGCAATTACATATAAGGTTTATTATCACTCTGGCCCTTCTTCCCCTTCTATCATCAGATATCACTAGTAGATCCCTACATTCTTTCTGACATAGGTAGCTTCTGAATCCTTCTTAAAATCTTCCAAGTAACTGCCACCAATTAGTCAGAATTGGCACGTGAGATGAAACCCTACTTGCCAGAGCTGGTTTTATATATTTCTAGGCGTGAGGATCTTATTCTATCTCTTATTTCTTCCTTAGCTCCTTCTGTGGAAATCTATCCAGGCCCTAAAGGAATGGGGGAGGCTAGGCAAGTCAAGGCATTGTCCACAGAATGCTGAGCAAAACATAGATGTGAGGTGATCAGCTGGAAAAAAGCAGAGACACATTGGAAAGTCACACGAAGTGGACATGGAAAAGGAAGGAAGAGCTAGATTAAGGTAAGCATTGGCATCCAAGCCAAGACATTTGAATGTAATTTGGAAAGTCAGTGTTGCCGAAGGCTGGTAAGGGTGTTAGTCAGAGATCTCTGGAGAAACAGAACCGATAGGATATGAATACACACACACATACACACATACACACACATACACAGAAAAAGAGACAGACAGAGGAGTAATGGTGGGCATTTGTTTTAAGGAGTCAGCTCTTGTGAATATAGAAGTTGGCAAGTTCAAAATTTGCAGTGCAGGCCATCAGGCTGGAAATTCCAGCAGGAGCTGATATTGCAGTCTTAAATCTTAAGGCAGTCCGGAGGCAGTCCTTCTTCAGAGGACCTCAGTCTTTTTCTTAAGTCCTTTACCAGATTGGAGGAGGCTCACGCACATTATGAAGGGTCAGATCATCTGCTTTGCTCAAAGTTTGTGGAATTAAATTTAACATCTAACAATTTCATAGAAATTATTGGTTAGGACAAAGTGGGTTTATTTAGGTGAAACAGAGTTGATTTAAAGAAAATTATTAAATAAATACTGGGTGCAGATGGTATAGGGATATGTCAAGGGCATATGTACGAAAATGGCTGAGATCAGAGAATGGTAAGCAATCGAATCACTATACTCTTGTAATAAGGAAATGTCATAAGGAATTGGAGTTTTAAGGAGATTAATTCTGTTGCCTTGAACAAAGGCCATTGGCAAAAAATATTCACCAACAAACAATAAATATGAAAATGTCCTCTCTTGTTACAGTAGTGAAATTCTGCCTTTTTTAAAGATGCTAATTTTTTGCTAAATTTCCTGAAAGTAAGTTTCCCAGTCTGCTTTTTTAAAAGTAGCGGTTTATTTAAAACAAGTAGTTTTAAATTTTATGTAATCTTACCAGTTGGGTCTTTTGCTTTATGATTTCTTAAAATGATTTTAAGCTTAGAAGGTCATCTTGGTTTTTTGAAAAATTATCTTATTTATTTATTTGGCAGAGAGAGAGAGAGAACACAAGAAGGGGGATCAGCAGAGGGAGAGGGAGAAGCAGACTCTCCACTGAGCAGGGAGCCCAATGCAAGGCTCCATCCCAGGATCCCAGGATCATGACTTCAGCCAAAGACAAATGCTTAACCAAGTGTCCCACCCAGGCACTACTCATCCTGGGTTTTAAATTCACAAATCTATCACCTTGTTTGGGCATTTGGAAAAAGGGCATTTTTAAATATTTTATTTTTTGATGTACCTGGTCTTCTTTTGTTATACACTATGATGGCTGCATCTAAACTAATTTTATTTTCCCTAAATTTCCTACCTAGTTACTCCTGTACAAGTTCCTTTCTGGTAATGTCATTTTTATTTTCTAGCAAATTCATACACAGATCTAATTCTATTTCTGCACTAGCTCTAGTCTATGTTTGGTATCTGTACATTGTTTCTTATTTCAGTAGTAAATTATTTCAATGATACGACCTTATATTTAAATTTATATAGTGTGGCTAGTCCCATCTCATATTCTTTCTTCAAAATTTTCTGTGATAAACATATTTTTCATCCTGAAAACCTCAGAATCTAGTCAGATTCTCCAGAAGTTTCATAGAATGTTAATTGGATTTGTGTAAATCATGAAGGTTATAATAAATTCATGTATAATTCATTTATGTATGAATTTATGCACATTTTCAATCAACTTTTGATGTTTGTGACTATAGAGCACAGATAAGAGTCAATGAATTAATCTAAAATAATAATGAAGACATTTTATCTCTGTTGCCTCCTTCACTTGAGCAATTTAGATGTATAAATAGCCAAATTGAACTTAATTCCCGTCATTTTTGCACCTAAATATCTGGCCTATATATAATCCAACAATCAAGGATTAAAAGACTGGCCTCAGGAGAAGAATAAAAGAAACAATGATAAAATTGTCAGTGAATGAATTTAGATACTCTTGAAGGATAATTCACATTTAAACTTTTATTTTCACTTTCATTTTAATTCCCTAGGACTTCAAATGGAAACCCATGATCCCATCTGCAAGGATCTTCACCTGCGTGTTTTCAAAATTCTTTTTCTCATTAGCTTTGCCTTTCTTATGCTGTGGTAACTGCACAGCCTGTTTTGGCTCAGGCTAATTCTTGGTACTTTTGAATCTCTCTTGATAGCAGAAAGCAGTGATCAGACAGGTTGAACAATTCAATGGAAATGTAATCTGATCTCATTTTAGCCACATGTAAGAAGCAACCTGCTGTGAACCAGAATTGTAATCAGAATTATCTGATTCCTGTGACCCTTCCTTCTTTCTCTGCCCTGGTGAATGATGGCTAAGGAAATTTAAGGCATGTAAAACATGTACCGTTGATTTGTTGACTTGGCCATTGAACCCAACATCTTGCCTTCTTGCAGGTAAAACTACAGATCACAAGTTCTAGGTTGTATTTATAAGGGCAAAGCATTGACATATATTCACTTAAGTTGCTTCTTGACTCAGGAATGTCTTCTTTCCCTTTAAGCTATACTTCCAGCATTGGAGCCAGGTGGGAAAGCAAAGCAAAAGCAAAGCAAAACAGCAACCAAAACCCACAAAGTGGTTGGTTAACTGTTGGTAAAACAGCTGAGCTGCAAAGAAGGAGGACCTGCAGACCAGAGCTGACATGATGTGAGTTTGGTCAGTTCACGGATGTGAAGGTAAGAATCCTCTGCAGCTGGCTAAGGAAGGCCAGTTTCAATGCAGGAAAACCAAGAATGAGTAGTGGACAGTGGAGAAACAGGAGAAGAGAGGAAAACTAGACATAAAATGACAAGGAACAGAAAACATAGCAAACTTTAGTGTTGGGAGTGACCCCTGTGACATTGCTGAGTCCCTGTGATCACATCTCCCTGTATTTGCCCTTATGTAGTCCTCCGTCTTTGAACTGGAACAGGGACTGTGACTTATTCAGTCTAGAAGTGGCAGAGTGATGCTGTACTACTTCCTGTATCTATACGGGAAGCCTGAGAAGTTCTGCTTCTGGGCTCTGAGCCCTGATCTGCTCTATAGAGGACTCTGTGACCCTCCTGGAGCTATGTGGAGAGGCCATGGGAGGAAAGCCCAGCCAAGCCCAGGCCCCACCAATGGACTGCATCCATATAAGTGACCACTGATAAGATCAGCAGAAGAGTTACCTGATTAAGCCTGGCCCAGATTGCAGAACTGTGAGCAAACAAAATGTCCTTTGTTTTAACCCAGGAAGTTTTGGGGCTTTTGCTCTATCACAAAACATGACTGTTAGTATGATAATGAAAGAGAAGCAGGAAGGCCCGAGGCCCAGAGGCTCTGCTCTCTGGGACAGTGTGGTGTGGAGTGAAGATGCAGGCCTGGGACCATGGCAAGCTCGGTCATAGCTTCACTTTTTACCTTTTGCTCTGTGGTCTGGGGCAAGTTATTTAGTCTCTTGGGCCTGAGTTCCATTATCTGTAAAATGAGAAAAATATTTCTTCCCTCACCAGAGAGTTAAGAAATGAAATGAGTGAGACTTTGGGGCACATATTTAGTACCCATCAAACATGAGTTTGTTCTGTTCCATTTTTCCTTAGAGTTCCCTCCCTCACCCCTGCAGGGGTGACCTAAACCACATTAACTCTTAAGGAGAGTCTTGTACCCTGCTAAAGGTCATTCTGTCATAGGTCAGTTTTATACTCTGTATGGATTTGATAAACAACCACTGTGTATATATGAAAAAGAAGGAATCCACTAAATTCTAAGTGATGGATATTTATTTTTTTTATGATGGTAGGTTTTGGGGCCAGTGTGCATTTGTGTCTATATGTTGAAATTTATACTCCAGCTCCTCTGGAATATCACAGCTGTTTATTAGACCAAGCTTGAGTCATGAAGGAACATTATATTCAGTTTATTTGTTGGTGGAACATGTGAAGGCATACATTAGATTTCCATTAGATTTTCACATACAAAAAGTTACTCCCTCTATTATTTGTAAAGCTCACTTAGGCAAAAACTTCACATTTTGAGGCAGCACTGGGTAAAATTTGGTGCTTACTGAACAACTGCCTTCATATAGAAAGTGTTAGGACTCCGGAAAGAAAGGAGTCCTACATAGTGTGTCTGAATTATGTTAAAACTGTGCAGAATCCAAGTTTCCAAGGCTTCTGAGAGAAAATACACGTATACACACATACACACATACGTACAGGCCCACACACACATGAAAGAGAGAACTATGGAGGGAAGAAATAAGCCTGCTGTGGCCTCAGTTTCCCACTTATAAAAAGAGAAAGCCAGACTAGAAGGTTCTCCAAGGTCATTTCCAGCTCTGAGTGCAGCACACATTTCAAATCTGTGCCTGTATTCACCCTTTGTGGACAGTGAGATTCAAAAAAGGTTGTTCTCCAGCATAACTTTAATTGCAGAGCTTTAATTAGAAAAATAATCAAAATTCTCTTTCAGATTATGGTTTTTAAATTTTATTTTTAATTGTTTTTATTGTTTCCATTTTATTTTAAAAGAGAAACTAACAGAAGCTGCCATTTGCCAAATTGTTGCACACATTTCCTTGCCATAGAACTGCCCTAGTAAGTTAACCTGAAACAATTTTCTAAATGTATTTTTAATGAGAAAATGAGATCCCTGAAATTTGTCTTCAGCATATTTTTTTTTTCCTTTAGACCCCTTATAGGGCTCTGGGGTTTCCAGAACTCAGTGCCAAAAGCATGGCCAAGGAATTCAGCTCAGTTTAGTAATTACCTTGTGTTAGTCTCACTCAACATCGTTTTTCTCCTAATGGTTTAGGAAAGCCATTCAAATGCTTTGATTCTAGTCATAAAAGTTCCAAAGGGAAGGGTAGGTGAATGTGGATGGAATGTTTAGCTTCTTAAAATGGCCATACCCAGAGCTTATGCAGAGTTAATTCTTATCAGGGACTCTAAAGAAGAGCAGGTCAACGTAGAATGCATGAGAAAATGAAAGAGGTGAAGTAAACCTGGGAGTATCATTCCCTCTCCAATTAGGACTCATGATTATAGCAGACATTTATTTTTGCCCCCTCTCATGGCACAAGGGAAAGAAGGAGCTTCCCAAAGTCTCCCTGTGTGCTTTCAAAATGCTGACTCACTCCCAGATTTCACAATGGAGCATTTACATCAGACCATAGTTTCTCAGACATTTGGTGAGGGACCAGTTTGCTTCCTTCCCTACTCCCCCAGACACAATGGACTGATAACTTGCATAAAAGAAAATGATGCAAAGAAATTACTGAAAAAATGACACACAAAATAAGACAAACAAAATAAATATAAGCCACAATTTTTCATTATTAGACTCAATTACTGTCAAATTGCAATAGAAGTTTCTTTCTAACCCTCCTCAGTTTCTATACTTGTTGCAGATGGTAACAAGGATGTGAGAACCAGTATCGATGCATGAACCACAGTTTGAGTAGCACTGGCTAGGACCAGCCCAATAGTATTATCCGGTTCCCAGTAATGATCTCAGGAGTGTTCCTATGACCTGAGCTGGTGCCATTCACCTGAATGGTGGGACTCAAGTCGAGAACACTGGGACAAGTCTGTTTCTCCTGGCTGGATGCCATCTCAGCACTATAAGTAAGAAGTGTCTTGAGAATGAATCAACACTGGGAGACAGAACCTAGGGGTAGGGAGTCAGAAGCTCGATCTACTCCTATATTGCAGAGAAATATAAGTCAATAAATTGAAATGAAGCAAGACAGGATTCATCCGGTTTTCTATCATCTGCAAGGGAATCTTATGTGATACAGTGATGAACTTGCACATTTCCTCATGAACTCTCAACTAGCTTCTCTTTTGACAGTCATCCTCCAAACAGAGTGTGTAATTCTTCCAGCTATGAGCTTCCCACTGCCCTCCATACAAAGTTCAAGTGTCTTAAACTGTCATGTAAAAGCTGTCACAGTTGATTCCCTTTCTACCTTTTCTGCCTAATTTTTTGCTATTCTCATTCTCTGGAACATATCATGCTTTAGTGTGACCAGACGTGTATTTTATATATGTTCTAGGTTTCTCGTGTTTCCTCTGGCTGGAGTGCATTTACTCTTCCCATACCCTTTTCTGAGTTTCTAAGAATAGATCCTTGAGAACATAAGGTGTTCATTACTTTTAAAAATTATGCATCCCCATCATCCCTCCTGATTCAAGGGCTAATTTTGGGAATGTTGCCAGGAGGGCAAATCAATGCCCCCAGATACTTGATAAAAGTTGCATTTAGACCCCAGAAATCTCATTTTATAGGGAATCTAATATGGTTTTAATATTCAAATCTCAGAAAGCAACAAGCTTACAGGAAGTATGACTTTAAGTTACCATAAAAATGAATAAGCGAGCAATGATGAAGACCTACATCCACACCAAAACATGTACAGAAGTAGCAGATTTATTCATAAAAGTCAAAGTAGAAACAGCTCAAATATTCAACTGCTCAATCTCTAAATACAACATGGTATGTCTATACAATGGTATATGATTTGCCATAAAAAGAGAGAAGTACTGATACATGTTACAACATAGATGAACCGGGCAGCCCCGGTGGCGCAGCGGTTTAGCGCCGCCTGCAGCCTGGGGTGTGATCCTGGAGACCCAGGATCGAGTCCCACATCGGGCTTCCTGCATGGAGCCTGCTTCTCCCTCTGTCTGTGTCTCTGCCTCTCTCTTCACTCTCTCTGAATGAATAAATAAATAAATCTTTAAAAAAAAAACAACATAGATGAACCATGAAACATTATGCTAAGTGAAAGAAGGCAGATACAAAAGGCCACATATTGTATGATTCCACTCATATGAGATGTCCAGAACTGACAAATCAATGGACAAAGTGGATTAATGGGTAATGTAGGGTGGAGGCAGGAGGAATG